>NW_026126566.1:2792500-3015000 GCF_943737965.1 Phodopus roborovskii | reverse complement strand
TCACGGAAGTGCAGGTGGCCAGCATTACTCTTACAATGAAATCATGGGTTTTGCATTCTGCATTTTACAGAAGAGGACACGACATAATCATCGTTTTTGTTCCCTCTGAGTAAACATCTGACAATGTCCAATTCAGTGGGATCTGCCCTCAGTCAGAGCAATGCTGTCAGATGTGTAGCTCATCCCACCGTCCTGACAGTGCAAGAAATGTTGACTTTTTTTTTTAATGCTTCTCTTTCTTTCTCTCTTTCTTAAGAGAGAGAGAGAGAGAGAGGGAGAGAGAGGGAGAGAGAGAGAGAGAGAGAGAGAGAGAGAGAGAGAGAGAAAGAATGCGTGTGTGTGTAAGTCAGAGGACAACCTTAGCTGTCATTCTTAAGAGTCACATACCTTGTTTTTCTAGGACAGGGTTTCTCACTGGCCTGGAACTCCCCGATTTACCTAGGTTACCTGGTCTGCAAGCCCCAGTGAAACAGAGGCCTCTACCTCTCCCACACGCCTCTGTGCTTGGCTGGTTTTGTTCGTTCGTTCGTTTGTTTGTTTGTTTGTTTTTAGCACACAGAGAGGGAAAGGCAGACACACATGGGGGATGGGAGAAGAGGAAGATAGAGATGAGAGAGAGAGAGACAGAGAGACAGAGAAAAGTTTAGGTATATACAGATATCCCATATTCTGAACATGAGACAACTGTTTTCCTGAGGGTTTGGTTTGTCTTCTAGCCTGGAACTTGCCATAACTGCACCATAGAAAATAGGTCTAGCCGAGCGTTGGTGGCGCATGCCTTTAATCCCAGCACTCAGGAGGCAGAGGCAGGTGGATCTCTGTGAGTTCAAAACCAGCCTGGTCTACAGAGCGAGTTCCAGGACAACCCCAAAGCAATACAGAGAAACCCTGTCTTGAAACAAACAAACAGAAAGAAAGAAAGGAAAAGAGAAGAAAAGAAAAGAAAAGGAAAGGAAATAGGTCTAGCTAAGTGAAGATGCTTGATGACAAGCCTGGCAACCTGAGTTCAATCCCCAGGACCAACATGGTAGGAGAGAACTGATTCTTGCCAGTTGTCCTCTGATGTCCACACACATGCCACAAGCAGACTTGCCCCCACAACACACACACACATCAATAAATAAAGTTACTGATTAACTTTTTAATTAAAAGAAAATAGATCTACACTTTGAATAGGCACATATGACCCATGTCACCATGGGTTACATATGACCCATGTCACCATGCCTGATGGTAGCTGGACCCATTGCTAAGATGGTGAAGCCTCCTTGCGCTGTCAGAACAGGTTGTTGTCACCTTGTAGTAAGCAGAGGAGCTGTGAGCAGAGGAGCTGCAAGGTATTCATTTGTCACTGAACAGAATGTGACCCCAGGCGGCTTTCTGGCAGGAACTTTCAGTAGCCAGAATGACCCATTCCCTGACCTGATTTCTCCCTGCAGACCACAAGTAGAGATTTTCCAACTCTGACATCTTTCTACGTTTCCTGTTAAAAAGTACAAATGCACGATTGTTTCTAGAATGAGGAAGTGGTAGGACAGTCATCGGTAGTGACAAATGGAGTGGGTTCCCCCCTTCAATTTCTTTTTAAACATTTCTGTGAACACCTTGAGGTTTTTTAATTATCATTTTTAGTTAGCTTACAAAGAAGCTGGCTCCTTTGTGGCATTTTCATACACACTTAACTTTTGTTTGACACTTAACTTTTGTTTGACTCTTTGCTCCCTCATTCCTGTTCAAGCCAGAATCCATACATGTTATGGTACCCTCCCTACCTTTTTCCCTTAAAGCCTCCTTGCCCTTCTCTAGGGCCTCCTTAGCTTCCTGGCCTCTACACACACTTACATCTCACAGTTGCGCACATACGTAAGACAGAGGAGCCGGGACCTGCTCCTCGAACATGCTGTGCCTCTCTTCTCGGTCTGGGTTGCCTCACTTAATATATTTTCCAGTTGTACTTATTTTCCTGCAGATGTTTTCTTTGTGTTTTATTTTCTCTGGTTGACTTGATAGGCTTGCTTTAGGGTTTTTGTTTTGTTTTAAATAGGTTCTCCTGATCTAGGCCAGACTATCCTAGCACCTGTTATATATAGCCCAGGCTGCCCTGGAGCAGGTGGTCTGGAGCAGGTGACCCTCCCACCTTAGCCTCAAGAGGGCTGGGATTGCAGGCCTGCAGCCCCACGCCAAGGAGAACTCATAGGTCTTTATTTATTTGAGGGATTTGATCAACTTGTTCTTTTTCTTTTTGACACTCCAAATATTCCGGATTGGGTCAAGCGTAAGATCTGTAGAGTAGGCCAGCAGATTGAAAATGCCTATGGGACTTCTGGTCACAACGTAATGCTATCTATCCCAGAAGACTGCAGGTTTGGCTAGTGCCGCCTTTATCTGACAGCATTAACTCACTTACCTTACAAAGGGCTGCCTTTGTAACTAGCATCAAGTGACTTTGTATGTCAACCATTTCTACAACTTTTTTTTTCCCAGCGACAGTTCTACTGGTGTTTAGCAAAGCAGTGGGTCTAAGCATACTGATACATAAAAGCAACCAACACAGATGGCTTCTTTTTTTTTTCCAGGAATATTTCAAGCTTGTTGCTATAGACTGAATATTTGTGCCTCCCTCCCCAAATTACCATATTGGATGAGAATGTTTTACTGAACATAAGTAATAAATTAGGTCATGCTTGGAAGGCACAAGGCTTTAATTTTGTTTGTTTGTCTGTGTTCTGTATGCCTTCTGTCTTGGTTTCTTTTCTTGTTGCTGTGTGTGTATCCTGTTAAAAGCAATATAAGAAGAAAGGTCCTATTCTGGCTCACAATTCAAGGAGACGGTCCATCATGAAGTCAAGTTGGGAGGAACTGGAAGCAGCACGTAACATCACATCACACCCACAATCACAAAAGAAAATGATAGGTGCTTGCTTTCAGTTCACTTTCTTATTTTTGTACAGCCCAGGATCCCAGCCCAGGAAATGGTGCCGCCCACAATTAACCTAACCAATGCACTCTCAGCCAAAGGCCATATTCTCAGGTGATGCTAGACCTCATCAAGTTGACAAGTGAAGTCACACCTCACCAGCTGTCAGGCTGCCAGTTGTGCTATGTTGTCCCTGTGGCTATTTGAGTGTGTTTAGGCTGAGAGTTAGAGCTGAAGACAATGAGCAAGTGGACCTGCAGTCGCAAGGGAAAGCTAGAGTGCAGCACATCCTGATCCCAGCCTGGCCACCCCACAGTCCCCCTTGGCCAGCCTCCAAAACACCCTGAGCAGACAGAATCTCAGCGGAGGTCTGCAAGGACTTTAGGCTCTTCGGTGCTGATCCCCACTCAACAGTCTTTCCCTGCATTTACCTTGTGGCGTTCTGCTGACTTCTCTTTAAGAAGCTGGGGCTTTAACTTTAAGTAGGATATTTTCTTTTCTTTTTTTTTTATTTAATTTAATTTTATATAACAAAGTCCAATTAAATGAAAACAAACATTTATACACAATATTTGGGAATTTGGGCGTCGTTCTTTCCAAGCTACTTCCTGCTGGTAAGGGGCGCTGTCTTGGGGGGATTCGAAGAAGATTCAGATATCCTGGCTGTAGTCTGTAGGGCTGTTTTGTCCAGCTGTTTTGAATGTAGGATCAGCTTGTACTCTGTTTCAGGTGGTCTGGCGTGATCAAACCTCATTAGTCTGGAAGGAATCCACATCTTTTCATTTTCTGTGGAAACAAAAATAGAAATCCTTTTTCCCAGTAACTTGTCCTTGAACTTAAATTTTGGCGTCAAAGCATTTTTTTAATTTAATTTATTGTTTTACATGTCGATCCCAGTTCCCTCTCCCTCTCTCCCTCCCTCCCTCCCCCCAAGTAGGATATTTTCTAAGTGCACATCCCTGTTCTGCTTTCTAAGTTCCTTCCCCCACTCCTTTACTTTCAGTAGCAACAGTGAGGAATGATCAGATCTACACAGCTCAGATGGAAGGGGAGGAAGGTGGATCCTTGTCCTCAGGCTGCCTGGGAACAGCCGCTGCCTTCTACACTGGTCCCTGGGACATTCATTGCTAGTCCTGAAACAGCAGCAGGTGCTGAGCATATACCCTAGATGTCCAGTTATGCCCTAACAAGTCACCTCTGTTGTTCATCCTGTGTTCCTGAAGCCCAGGGCCTGGTGGGTAATTCACCCTTGTCCAGCAGTCTCTGTCAGAGCACCCACTTAATGTCAGAGCCTGGCATGGGAAGGACTATGTTTGGCCTTTGTGAAGGGAGAGCTCACACTTCTCGCTGCTGTGGTTAAATGAGGAAGCGGGGGATGGGGAAGATAGCTAGTTGGCTCTGCCATTCCTATCTCAACTTCCCAACACATTACCCTGTCAGTTACCACCATTGCCCATTGCGCCAGTCTGTATGAATAAGCTCATAGAGAATGGCCATGTTGAGGTAGGTGTGATCCTGTTGGAGGAAGTGTGTCACTGTGGGGTGGGCTTTGAGGGCTCTTGCTCAAGCTTCCCCCAGTGTGACTTTCAGACCATTTCCATCCACCAATTCGTTCATTCACATGTTCCTGAAGTTGTATGCTGAGAATAGCCTATGGTTGCAGCTTCTGTGAGAGCAAACCTACCGTTGGTCCTTGTGTATCTCTCTCCTGCTAAGCTGTCCCTCATCCTTCAGAAAGAGATGCTGAGAACAAAAGGGAAAAGGCCTCCCAAGGTCACAGAATGAGAGCATCTGGAGGGACAGCTCTGCTGATGGAGAGTCTGCCAGTCCCCAGAAGTCACATTTTAAAGGGGGAGAGAGGGCTGGGTGCACACTGGAAATCCCATTGCTGAGGAGATAGAGATAGGGAGACCCTTGAGGCCCTCTGGCCAGTCAGCCTACTCTATTTGGCAAGTCCCAGACCCTATCTCAAAAAAGTAAGGCAGATGGTGCCTGGGAAATGACACCTGAGGCTGTCACCTGGCCACCAGAGTCCCACACATGCAAGATCCCAGAAGCAGAAAGACAGGCAGATTCTACCTTTTTATAAACTGGTACCCAATGCTCTCCACCATTTGAAAATAATTGAAAAACTAGATTACACATTATATACATTTCTCCCTAACAGTATTTGTAGGCCTTTGAACAATCGTTTTATATTTCAAAAGCAGAAATCATATTTGACATGGTGTTTTTCGTTAGGGTATGTTGGAAGCTGAACACAGTGACACACATCAGTTAGCCCAGCTCTGAGGCTAAGGCAGGATGATCAAGAGTTTGAATCCAGCCACACTACAAATACAATTTCCTTTTCATCTATATACAAATCTGTCTTCTGCAACTTTTTTAATTGTTTCCAATAGAAACTTTATGAACTTCGGCTGTGTTTATGGAAGTCAACATTTTAATGACAATGATATACAAATGAGGTATTTGCTGGGTTTAGCAAGTAGACCAGAAACTAGATATTTTCTATAAATTAAGAACTACATTGGAGGCTGGAGAGATGGGCCAGTGATTAATAATGTATATTGTTTTTTCAGAGAAGCTGATAAAGTCACATTTTGACTACTCACAACCATCTGTAACTCCAGTACCAGAGGAGTCAGATGCCTTGGCCCCCAAGAGCACCAGCACTCATGTACACATACCCACACATGTACACAGACATACATATCTAATTACAAATAAAAACAAATCTGTAAAAGCTACAGGGATGTGTGCCTGATGCACACCTGCCCTAGGTTCAAGCCCTAGCAACAAAAACAGACAAAACCCAACCTACATGATTTATTGTATCATCTAGCCTATTTCTGAAAATCAAAACTGATTTCCAATTTTCACAACTGCAGAGCAGCCCTGAAATGGATACCCTCATGTTGTGCACTAATCTTCAAGTGAGAAGAACCGAGGCTAATGGGCTTCAGTGCTTGAGTGATTTGGGATGGACTTTTCCTGCAGAATGAAATAAACCGTGTGCTGTATGGCAGTCTAGCTAGACACAATCATAGGCGTCACTGAGAAGATAAGGTTGCCGTGGGAAGGCCCAGCCCACTGTGGGCAGGCTCACTCCTAGCGCGTGTTTCTGGGTTGTATAGAAATAAGGCTGCGTAAGCCATGAGGAGCAACTAGTAAGCAGTGTTCCCCCAGGGTTTCCGCTTCAGTTCCTGCTTCAAGTTCCTGTCTTTGTTTCCATCAGTGAACAGTGACCCCCGGGTATGTAAGACAAATACATTCCTCCAAAACACACACACACACACACACACACACAGACACACACAGACACACACATACAATTTGCCTTTGGTCCAGGTCTTTATTACAGCAACAGAAAGCAAACTAAGACAGTGTGTGTATTTTCCATTGCAGAATCTAAATACCCGAGGAAATTAAATTAAAAAGGAGAAAGATGTGTTTGAGTCCACAGTTTCAGTCTGCAGTCATCTGGCCCCATTGATTCGTAACTGTGGTGACAGAGAGCATCAGGTGGGGGTGTGCGATGGAGCACTCACCTCATGGCAGTCATGGCCAAGAAATGGGAGAAAGAGAGAGGAGCTGGACATCCTGCAAGCCCACACCCCCAAGTGCCTGAGTACCTCCCCACTAGGTCCCACCTCTCAAAAGTTCCCAATAGTGCCAATCTGGGGACTAGCCTCTGTCACCTGGGGCACTGGGAGACACTCCAAACTCTTCAGACATGGTGCTTCACTGACAACTGCTGGATGATGGTGAGCCTAGGAATCCCACCAACTGAAAAGAGGGACGCCTTAGAAACTCAGGAGCCGAAAGGATAGAACAAAACTCCCCACCAGCTCCAGGTTGGGTGGATTCTCAGGTCTGCCTCCTAAAGAGCCACCCCTCCGCCCTCCAAAAATCCTCTGTCCATTAAAGAGTATGATGTTTAACACTGATTGTCAATTTGTTACTTGGGAGACAATTCTCTGGATATGTCAGTGATGAAGTTTCTGGATTGGGTTGGAGTGGGAAGGCCCTCCCTACGTGTGAGTGATCTCATCCCACGGGCTGAGCACCAGCACCCCTCCCCCCCGCCCCCCGCCCCGCCCCCGCCCCCCCCCCGCCCCCTCCCCCGCTTCCTAGCGCAGGTGCAATGTGACCAGGTACCTGCCACTCCTGCCACCATGCCTTCCCTGGAGTCATGGACTGTCCCTTCAAACTGTGAGCCAAAATAAGCTCCTCATCAGGGATCTTGTCACAGCCATGAGAAAAGTGACAAACTGTAAGTTCTGGTGGCATTTCCAAACATGAGCATTAGGTATTCAATAGCAAAGTATTTGCAAGTATGGCCACCTTTGGTCACCTCTGACTTCAGAGTAGCCAGGACCAGGATCTTGCAAAGGTCAGTTCTCCCATCCCGTGTTTTTCTACCCGTAATTCTACACAGAACTCAAAGCCTGCTGGAAACCCTCAAAGAACCCAAAATTAAGACCGTGAGGGATTCTTTAGGGAACTGAGCAGGGGACACCCTAATTTAAATGATAAGGCCTGCTGTGTGGCAGGCTTTATCTGCTGTGCTGTGATGACTGGGAAGGAAAGTGTTTATTTCGTCCTACAGCTTATAGCCCATCACAAAGGGGAGTCCTGAAAGCAGGAACTGAAGCAGAGCAAGGCTGCTTACAGGACTGCTGTCAGGCTCACGCACCATCAGCTATCTTTCTGATACCTCCCGTTATCTTCTGTCAGGATTGGGACCACTCACAGTGGTCTGGGCCCTGCCACATCAATTAAAAAATCATGAAACTGTTCCTCAGACATACCCTCAGGACAATCTGATGAAAGCAAGTCCTCAATCAATTGAGAGTCACGTAGCATCTACAGTCATATCCAGGAAGAGATATCATATGTCTAGGTTTGTGTCAAGTTGACAAAAATTGACCAACACACTCATGTTGGAACATAATCCCTAAAGTCACATGTCAATTGAACTCAGGAGTGATATATTTGGCAGGTGTTGAGTCATGGGCCTGTCCTCAAGAATGAAATGAGCCATTAATGAATCAGTGGATTAATGAGTTAGCAAGGAAGCCAGTCTGTTATAAAAGCCAGTTCAACACAGGGCACAGTGGTGCATGCTTGCAATTCGGTGCTCCTGAGGCAGAGGCAAGAGGATCTTAAGTTCAAGGTCATCTTCAGCTGTGTAATGAATTTGAGGCCTGACTGGGCTACATGAAAACCTGTCTCCAACCAAAATGAAAAGGAGTTGGAGAGATGGCTCAGCAGTGAAGAGCTCTTCCAGAGGACTGGGGTTCAATTCCCAGCACCCACATGGTGGCTCACAACCACCTATAACTCCAGACCCAGGGCATCCAACACCATCTTCTGCCCTTTGCAGGCACCAGGCACACACAGGGTGTGTAGATGAGCATAGAGTGAAAATACTCACACACATACAATAAAATAAATAAATAACTTCCAGGATGGACACACCCATGAGCCCCTCTCCCTGGGCTGCCCTGGGCTGCCTTAGGTTCTGTCCTGCCCTGTCAGCAGCCCTCACCCCAGCCCTCGCCTTCCCAGCCTTCAGAACTGTAAGAAGCAAATTCTCTACGGTTGGTACTTTTACTTCCCCTTCCTCTTTGATGTGAAAAGTGGGATGGGAAGGAAAGAAAGTGAAGAGGGAGACAGACAGTAGAAGAGAGATCAGAAAGGGGCCCGTGGTGAGTGGTCTGTCCAGCCATGGACTGAGGCTGGAGTGGGCTGCAGAGGCTCTGCTAAGCATCCGTGCCCCCATGGGTCTTCTGTCTAACTCCAGCTGAGGGTTAGATTCCACTGTGACTCTTAGATTTGGTGGTAAGAAGAAAGTTCAGCTGGTTAAGCGTTTGCCTTTGCAAGGACCAGAGGTGGATCCTCAGAATCCACACTGAAAAAATTTAGGCATGATTACATATACTTTTAATCACGGTACCAGGGAGATATCGATAGGTAACTTCCTAGGGTTTTCTGGCTGCCAGCCTAGCTGAATCAGCAAGTTGCAGGCCAGTGAAGAGGGTCTATTTCAGAAAAAGGAAAAGAAAAAGTGCCTTGCAAGCTTCCAAGAAAGCAGCTGCACAAACCATGAAGAGAAAGTCAGTAAATAGCTTTGCTCCGTGGCCTCTGCATCAGCTCCTGCCCCCAGGTTCTTGCCCTGCTTGAGTTCTTGAGTTCTTGTCCTGGTTTCCTTTGGCAATGAACTATGATGTGGAAACATAAATTAACTTTTTCCTCACCAAGTGGCTTTGGTCATGGTATTTTATCACAGTAATAGTAACTCTAACCAGGACAGGAAGTGACCAATAGTTCTACCCAGCCATTATGCCTAGGAACTAAAGCACAAAATCCATAAAGGAACAATAGTGGTAACTATTGTGCCTAGGAACTAAAGCACAAAATCCATAAAGGAACAATAGTAGTAACTCGGTGGTAATCAACAGCATTCTAATTGGTCTTAAGGCCTGCTCAAAACCATGGAAAGTATGCCTAGTGGTGGAAATCTAGCTATCTACCTGAGACTAGCGAAGTCATGGATCCTGAATGAACACCTACAACCACCACTTTATTAAACCAGCTTAATTCCTAATTACCCTCTAAACATTTGTCCATAATTATACCCACAGGTAAATGTACCCCTCACCTTTCATCAAGAAAACTTCCCTTTGCAACAGACAGAGACCATTACAGAAAACCTCAGCCTTTCAAAGCGGAGGAAACAAATCACCATGTAGTTCCTAGTCCCAATGGGCATATCCCCAACTGTAACACCATAAATAAATGACCCAGAGAATGGTATGTGAGCTCAAACTTCAAGCTGAAAATCAGAAAAGCAAAGCAACCAAGCCAGTAGATCTCACCTCTACCCAGCTAAAATGTTTATCCTGTCTCCATGAATCCTCAGAGGCAAAAGTCTCTCAGATCCTGTCTCCTCCTCCCTATATTCATTTCTCTGTCCAGTCATATTACTCCTGTATTATATTCCTCCCTAATGCTGAGATTAAAGGGGTGTGATCCCAGATGCTGAGATCACCTTTGTGTGGACTGTGTCTTTTAGGACTGGATCAATTTTCTGTGTTCAGGGTGGCTTTGAACAGAGATTTGACTACCTCTTAATACCAAGTCCTGGGATTAAAGGTGTGTGCCGCCACCACCCAGCTTCTATATGGGTTCTAGTATGGCTGCTTTGCTATTCTGATCTCCAGTGGCTTTAATAAATCTTAAACATATATATCACTACACACAACACAACTCCTGTACCCAAGGCTCAGAGATCATCACAGAAGAGGGAGAGGGAAGAAATTAAGAGACAGAGGACCAGGAAGTTTGTTGTGAGATTGTGCCTCCTAGAAATATCAGAGAAGCTACACCCATGAAGTCCCATCGGCATGACTACCTAAACAATGGTGACATCAATGGATATGGTAACACAGAAGGGAGAAGTTCACAGGACTTCAGCCCTGTGGGAACTGGGGAATGCTGAGAGCAGGAGAAATGGTCTCCCCTGGCAAATCGATTATCCAATACCAAATGCTCAGGGATCATAAACACACAGCTAACGTTATAAGGAATGAGCAAGTAGCATTTATGCATTTAGGAAACAAAAGAGACATATGGGTGGGGGGTGTTAAGGAAAGGATAGGGGAAGGAGAAAATAATGCAAGTACAGTTTCAATCAAAAGAAAAGTATATGGTACCGAAGAATGACACTCAATATTGTCCTCTGGCCTCCACATATACATGAACATAGACATAAACACACAGACACATACATGTGCACCTGCCAATGCAAATGCACTTGTATGTATCTAAACATGCACACATATGTGCACACACAGAGATAAACCTTAGAGCTCAAAGGTAGTCTTGAAAGACTAAGCATTAACGTTAATAGCTAATAATTAATACAGAGTATTAATGATACACTTTGCAGTTGGGATCATTCTCCCTAGAAGTGTAGAATGGTTTCCATTCCTCTTTTACTCATATCTTCACTGAGACAGACAAGGAGAATCCTACTTCTAGGGAGGCAGAGACAGGTGGATCCGTAATTCCCTCCCTCTTTGACCAAGAAGACATTGGGACTTGTTTTACTCTGAGAGTCTCACTATATAGCCCTAGATGGCTTGGAACTCACCATACAGACCAGGCTGGCCTCAAACTCTTATAGACCAGGCTGGCTTCCCAGGGGCCAGAATTAAAGGCATGTACCACCGCATCTGGCCTGAATCATATTTGTTGCTGTTGTTGTTGTTGTTTGTTTGTTTGTTTTTACCAAACTAGGCTTTGAAGGCAATGATCTGTTTTTTGCCTGAGCCTGCCCTCTCTCCCTGCCCCTCACTGCGTGCAGTGCACCCTAGGCTGTTGCCTCCAGGTCTCCCTAACCTCTAATGCCCACAGATCTTCCTAAGGTTCCACATCTGGACTAAGCGCCATGGTCACTGAGAACTTGGGAGAAAAAGAACTTGGAAAGTGTCACAAGTGCTCCAGTGCATTTGTGTTTCTGTCCAGTGCATTTGTCTATCTTTCTGTCCAGAGCAGCCTTACTGGTTAACGACAGACTTGGGATAGATACTAACAACATGACACAAACCACAGTCACATGCAGACTTTTTCTTTGAGACAAGACCTTTCTATAAGACCTGGAAGTCACTGTGTAGACAAGGCTGGCCTCAAACTCACAGATCCACCTGTCTCCTGAGTGCTGGGATTAAAGGCGTGCACCAACACCCAGCCCAACCCACACAGCCTTTTAATGAATGGTCTTCTCGGCTGCAAATCAACTTCCCTCAGAATGGGGAAAAACAGTAGCTAGTTGCCAATGCAGCTGTCTGATACCACACAAGCACGAACTTTAAAACACATGCAGGAGGATATAGTCAGTGATAATTCATGCTTAGTAACAGGTGAGCTATTGGGTTCAATGACAGCACCACAAAAATCTATTTACTCATTTATGCACACATGTGTGTATGTTTTGGAGTAGGTGGATGCACATATGTGAACAGGTACATGGACACAATGGTACCTTATTTGTGTAGAGGCCAGAAGCCAACCTCGAGCATCATTCCTCCAGAGACATCCATCTTATTTTTGAGATGGGATCTTTCCTTGTCCTGAGACTTACTGATTAGACAAGGCTGGCTGCACAGTAATCCCTAGGGACCACCTGCCTCCACCTCCCCAGCATTGGCTCATAAGCACATGCCACTTTTGACATAGGTTCTAAAGAGTAAACACAAGCCTTCACACTTCAAAGAAAGCACTTAACAGCATGAACCATCATTTCATCAAAAGACAGACAGGAAGGAAGGAGGGGAGGAGGGACAGAGAGGGGAGTGGAGGGAAAAAAGAAGGAAGATTATCTTTCAAATCATGTGCATTATTTTTTCAAGTTTCAAAACTTGAAAAGTTTCAAAACAGAAAAGATTTTTTTTCATACATAACTTTGAAAATGGAACTATTTATTGCTTCTTTCAGTTTGCAAAGTACGTTGAAAAAATTCCTTTAGTGTGTTGCTAAAATTCCTTTCCTGAAGGAGACATTAAAAAGTATCTATCTCTCCTCCAAGGTCCAGACAATTAACTGAGGCATGATTCCACAAAAGTCCACCCCGGGAATGAGTGGGCTTATTTGGCTTATTGACATGGGCGAGAGGTTGTGGGTAGGAGCGCCGGTGACCTTACCGCATTCACACTGGAAGGTCTGCACCCAGCCAGCATGAACAATGACTTCCCATGACTGTGTAGATGAAGCCCCAGGCTTTCCCCGTCTGTGTGCTCCGGGTCTTCCGTGAGATCCCCCAAGACCATGTGCAGTCAGGGAAGGATTGCATACAACTTGCTGGGAGGCAAGGTTTGTGCTCAGATGATGGTTCTGGATTAGTCTGCATCCCATCTTTCTATGAGGGAGCATTAACAGTCAAAACAAATCCAGCTCTGATGATCTTTTGCAAGCAGGCCCAGCCAGACTCCAAAGATGAGAGCAGTCTGGCTTGCAGAGAGCCTTACGGCGCGCCGCCCCTTCCTCCGGCTCGTACCTTATTTCTGGATACCTCTTCAGCAAGGGTCCCTGAGCCCTGCAGGAAGTGGCAACATACTTGTCTAATTGTTCTCCAGTTCCACAAAGGTACCAAACCCTCATGTCTCCTTGTCAGTCTCCAGAACATGGCTGTTGGCTGATATGAGGGATACTCCTCATACTACAAACAACAGAAATGGGAAATAATCAAATGGACGCCGACTGTAGCAATGACCTATGGCAGTAAACACAAACGTGGGCAGACAAAGCCATAACAGTTGTTTCTCCACTGGAGCCTGAACTCCCTTCTCATGGGATGTTAATCTCAGTCCCCAATACCGCATGTGAGTTTCCCTCTGTAAAGAGGGCCTCAAGACCAATCAAATAGCTGGTTCTGCCATACGGTTTGTAGCACTATTACGCTAGCTGGCCCAGCGTGCCTGACTTCCACTGTGAAGCAAGCAGGATCCACAGCTGAGTGGGGGCTTTGAGTGGTGACCCTCCTCAGCAACTTTAGTGGGGGGGGGACACTTTTGGCACTATAGCAGCTAGATGGAAGGGCAAGGACACTTCTGGCGACACTACAGGAGATAGATGGCAGGGAGGGGACACTTTCAGCTCAGTCCTAGCTTTGTTTCTCCAAGCTCTGCAAGTGAAGCACGTGATGCCTTCAGCTAATGGGTCTCACCATCTAGTCCGGAAAAGTAACCAATAGCAGTGTTGACGGCCTCTGTCTTGGGGCATCCAAGGCCTCGTTAGCCAACAATCTCTAGAGAAGTAGCCCACCCCTAGCACTGCCGGTTCTCAATCAACGACCTTACATACTCTGGCACACCTGCTTCTCCCCCTCACACAGTGCTCTTGTTTACCCTTGGCATTTATAGGCCCAGGCTATTGCAGTCTTTTCCCGGTCACCTTGGTGGGTCACCTTGGTGCCTTATCCCACCAAAAAGTTGCCAAGGATTGCACAGCTGCACCTGGCCTCTGTACACGTTGTGAACTAATTCCCCCCATGCTCTTGCTCCTTCACTTCTCTCTTCTAGAAGTTTCCTCTCACAGTTTATGGACACCCCTCCATGCCCTGTGAGCTGGGCATCATAGTTGTTTCCCTCTGCTTCCCTCATACCTACTTTCCGCTTGTCCTTCCTGTATCGCTGGGGCCTCCACTGGTGATGACCAAGTATCTCTACTGGCTGAGCCAGTCCATCAGGGACTGGGTCCCCTTGTGCTGCCTCGGGCTATGCAGCTTGTGGCTCAAGGGTGGGCCTGTGGATACATTCCTCTGTTTCTCTGCTCCTGCAGCACTCAAACTGACCCTACCTGTCCCTGTATCCTATAACCCCACAAGCCAGAATGTGAGAGATTCTTTCCCGGCTTATTTAAATCTTTTCCCTAAGTCCAGTAATTCCAGGGCTGAAGATTCTCTGATTGTCATGGTGTCTCCCTCAGACTATAGTTAAGATTCCTGTCTGCACACCAAATCATGAATTTTCCCTTTCATGATATCAAAGGTCAGACTCAAGACATATCTTCTTTGCCTCTCTATTCCACTCCTTTCCTCATTGGTATTCCTCTTATGGATCCCAGATTTGGGGAATCTCAAGGAGGGCTCTTTGTTGCTAGGCCCTCTAGTAATATAATCTTCTAGTAATGCAATCTAGACCCTTTCCTCTTTTTGCCACCAGTTATTAAGAAGCAATGATAGGCCAACGCCTCAATTTCTCTTTTATCCAATTTATCCACTAAGCTAGATGTCAAAACAGAAGTTGCCAACTTCCTAACTATATTTTTGCTGCAGTCCACCCTTACATCTTACATTCTTCAGAGCTACCACCTCAGCCTCAGACACATCTCTTACTACTTGTAGTACAGGCCAGCCTGCCTCTGCAGCCGCTTGCTGATACCTCTGCCCATGGTGCACCACTTCCAGGGTTCATAACGCCTGCTCTAGACCTCTAACTTGACTTAGAGCATCTCCATATTCCCAGAGTGACCCCACCCACAAGGCAGGCATGTCATGTCACTCCATGCCACCTGGAAGACTGCCATCCTAGGATTTCCCCTACAAACAACTCCCACCCAGGTTCCATGTCTTATTACTCTCAGCCTCTACTCTCACAAACCCTACAGGCAAAACCCACCATGTCTAAATTTACTCTGCAAACACCCCTCTACACACACACACACACACACACACAACCTTTCACTTGTCTCCAAAAAAGGTACACCACCATCACTCTTGCCAAATTCAGCCCATTTTGTCTATTCTGTCAACTGTGCCAAGTGTTACTAAACTTCCTCTCCTGGTGGAGATGGAAACAATGTCTATGCTCTCCTCCTATGGTCCCGGTGATGCACCCAGGTATGATTCCACCAAAGTTCATTCTGGGGAGCCAATGACGAAATTAAGCTTACTGGCGGTGTAATGGATGAGAGGCCATGGGCAGGAGTATCGGTGACCTTAAAGTGGCCTTACCGGAAGATCTGTACCTACCAGGGATAATAACTCTCCCAAGGCTGCAAAGATGATGCTGTACCCCAGTCCTTCCCCTCCTGTACACTTCAAACCCTCCCTGAGACTCATCCAATCAGGGGGGAAGTGCATGAATACAGAGGTTGAGTGGTGGCTAGAGACTCAGGGGAGGGTCTCGTGACCCTTCCTGCCCCTTCTATGAGAAAACAACAGTCTCCAAACCCTACTGAACTGGAAATGGCTGGAGTGTAGCTTGTGGGATAGTCTGGTACGACAAATAGTAAAACTACCAACTTGGTAAACTGCTCTTAGTTAAGCATTTGTTCCATAAACAGGCATGATAGGTTTATTTTTCTATATTAAATCCCAGTTTCCATCCAGAGATTGACATCTATAATCCAACCTCCAGATTATGAGGATAAAAACAGCTGAAAAGTAACACACTGTCATAGAGGCTAAAAGCAGCTGACATTTTCACTTTTAACTTGCTCTTCTTGTGTGTGGAGGGGGCTGTTCTGCATGTATGAGGGTGTATGAGCATGTATGTGCATGTGGAGGCCAGTAGGTGATGTCAGGAATCTTGTTTGATAACTTTCTACCTTATGTATGGAGGTACATAATCTCTCGATGAACACAGCAGAGATCACCTGGTAGAGATTCCCTCCTTCTACCTCCAGAATGCTGAGTCTACTCCAGAGAGGACACCACACCCACTGGCATTTATGTGGGTTCCGCTAATCCAAATTCCAGTCCTCACACGCTCCAAACCCTCCCTTTGTGACTTTCTTGTTGCAAAGAAACCAAAAACTTTCCTGGAATTAACATTTATCTTTACATTTGCTAATTATGTTCAGTTCTTTCTAACTGACAGAAATTTGAGCATTTTTTTTTTCATTTTCTCATGGAGAAAAAATGCATTAATATGGCAGTAAGTGTTTGCTCTGCCTGAGAATCCCCCAGACATTGTTTTCTTCTCTACAGTTCTCTGTATTATCTGAATCCTTTACAAACACCATATTCCAATTGTGTGTGTGCTTGTGTGTCTGTATACAGGTGTGTGAGCTTGTTTGTGTACACCTGTGGATGGGTGTGCATGCATGAAGAGCTACGTGAATGCACTTATGTGTACATGCACGTGAAGGCTGGAGGTCAACCTCAGCTGTCACTCCTCAGGAACCATCTACTTTATTTTTTGAAACAGCATCTCTCACTGTTCTTGGACTCACGGACTTAGCTTCTGGCTTGTCAGCAAGCTGTGGGTCCACCTGTTTCCATGTCCCCAGTGCCAGCATTTCAAGATATACCACCATGCTCAGATTTCCTTATACAATACATTCTGATCACCATCTCCCTCATCTCCCAGATCTTCCACACCTCTCCACCTACCCAACTCCATGATTTTTTTCTCTCTCTCTCTTTAGAAAACAAACAGGAAAATAAAAAAAGAGAAGACAGCAAAAACACATGCACATACATAGACACACAGACACACAGACACACAGAATCATACGCATACACAGGCACACACAAAATCCAATAAAAACACAGAATTTGAAGTCCCAATATACAAGCAAAAGACCTTTGAAGTTAAAAATTGCCTAAACAAAGCATTATGAAGCAAACAAATCAAAATCTCTGAAGCTACTGTTGAGTTTGTTTTGTGTGGTTTGTATGCCCAGTGAGACACCATTAAGAGAAAACTTTTTCCTTTATGGGCTGTTGACAACTGGAGATATCGTCTAGGATAGGGATTGGGGTTCGTGTTCCATTCCCCTCTCAGTACTAGGACCCCATCTTGTACCTGTCCTGGCCCTAACCATGCTGCCACGGTATCTGTATATGCGCTGTTATGTCTAAGAAGCATGGTTTCTTTGGTGTCCTACAACCTTTCTGCCTCCTTTTCTGCAGCTTCCTGAGCCCTGAGGGGAGGAGCTTGATAGAGACCTCCCATTTAGGACTGAGTGTTCCAAGGTCTCTCACTTTCTGCACATTGTCCCATTGTGAGTCTCTGTATTAGTCCCCATCTCTTGCAGGTGGAAGTTTCTGTGACAATGGCTGAGCAAATGGTCTACAAATAGCAGAATGTTGTTAGGAGTCATTTTATTGCTACATTCCTTTAGCAGAATGTAGATTTTCTTCCATGTCAATCTCCTATCTAGTTTAAGGTTCTTGGCCACCTGAGCAGTGTCAAGCATGGGTTCTATATCATGGAATGAGGCTTAAGTCTAATCAGAGAGTGGTTGATTACTACAATGTTTGTCTTGCTATTACACCAGCATATCTTACAGGCAAGAGACCACTGTAGATAGGATTTGTAGCTGTGTTGGTGCTTACCTTTATCATATAGTAATGTGCAGAGTACCTTTCAATACCATGAACACTAGTCATTGAAAAGTGAAAGCTCTAAGTCAGCGCCAGCACAACTTCTCTGTCTGTGTTTGCTGAAGTATGTGAATATTGTCTTCAGCAACAGTGCCTTACCATCAGTTTGTAGATAGCAATCAATAGCCTTGGCAATCACCTGAGTTGTTTGGAGTTTTCTATGAGGTCCCTTTGGCCAACAACTCAATTAGATGTAATTCATTCCTGGCACTAGGTTTCATTTGGTGGCAAGAGATGTTTTGTTGCGCCTTTGTCTCTATCGTTATTTGGCGATTCCATTTAGAGTTCTCCAAAATATGTATACATTTTAAGAAGCTTCTACTGTGGTAGATTTCCAAGTGACCCTCAAATGGCCCTAAATATTTGCAGTCCCTTCTCATTCCTTCTCTTACTCCTCTTTTCCTTCCCCCCTCTCCATTTAATCCTCCTGTTCCAATCTTTTTCCTGTCTCTCTACAACTATATAATCAATGTTTCCTTTCTTGTAAGATTCTTCTCTCCTCCCTGTATGGCTCCTTTATGGTTATATAGATTGTAGCATGCCTATCAAAGGCTTAACAACTCATCTTGCTAGGGGAGAGAGCCTTAAATATTTTGGATTAAGTTTGGCCTTAAATTTTATTAATAAGCTCAAGATGATGTACTAAAATATCTACCTCCTCCTGCATCCTTCTTTTCAGAGACAAAACCCTGCTCTTATAAAAATAGCCTTTGCTTGAAGTTAGGTGGAGAGAATTTCACATGGGGTGGGGAAAGGGGAAGGGAAACTGCTGGCTAATGGGTCTAAATGCTGACAGATGTCTGAGGGCTAAAGAGCCAGTCCACCCCACTCCTCCTGTGTGTGTGCTGGCTGCTGGTTTTATATGTAGCTGTGATTAATTTTAGAAGACTCTGACATTCCATCTGAGTCATTCTGCTGTGGCCTGATTGGAACTAAACTGGCAGGTCCATTTCAACACTGTCTTCTTTAGCGTCCTGACCTCTGGGGTTCTGCCAGCTCCTGAAATTGCCAGGCCTTGTTCCTATCAGTGTGCACCATCTAGCTGCCAAGGAGGGTCCATTTACCATCAAAAGCAATAGAACCACCTCAAAACCGCTTGATGTGTGCCTCCACTCAACAGCAACTGCTGTGGTAATGTTTGGAAAGCCCACTCCAGGCCTTTCCAATGCAGGAGCAATATGAACTGCATGTAAGCAGTGCTGCAATTAGCCCCAAACCTAATCATCTATTTTCAATAACTAGCTCACTAAAAATACAAGTGCTAAACCAGAGAGATGGCTGAGTGAGCAATGTGCGGTCTACCCAGCCTAATGGCCAGTGTTGGGTCTCCAGGACTCACATGGTATAAGGAGAAAACTGAGGCCCACAAGTTGTTCTCTGACCTCCATATACACACCATGTCACACATGTAATCCTCTCCACCCCCTACACACACACACACACACACACACACACACACACACACACACACACACGGAGAGAGAGAGGAGAGAGTTTTACATTTTTAAATACAAGTCTAGTATACTAGGGTGGCACACACCTTTAATCCCACTGCTCAGGAGGCAGAGACAGGAGGATCTCTGTGAGCCTGATCTACAGGACCAGTTCTAGAACAGTCAGGGTACACAGAGAAACCCTGTCACAACAACAACAACAACAACAATGAACACCCAATGCTGTCTTCAAGCCTCCACTCACACATAAACATGTGCACCTGCACCTACACACTAAAGTACACCTACCTTTGAAGATCACATGTGCATGCCCATGTGCACGCGTGTGTGTGTGCACACACACACACATGCCTAGGACCAGCTTCAGTGCATCTGGCCAAGGGCCCCTGGGTGTTTGTCTGTCTTTGAGTTCTGGGCACCACAGTGTGGAGGATCTAGAGGGGAGTCACACTCAACCCTTGCCCTGAGTGTCTCTTAGTCAGCCAGGAGCTATTGCTGAGATGACACGGAATGGAATTTTCTGAAAACTTTCTCTGGATCATTCCATGCTTGGGGAGGAGCAGAATCCAAAGATGTGGACTGAAAACAAGAGCAGTGGGTCTCCCAAATGAAGCCAAGATTGCTGGGCCAAAGGAGTTTATAAGCCCAAGCAGCGTTTGTAGCAGAGCTTGTAGCAAGCACCAGGGAGGTATGACATCAGGCATTCCCATTTCTCTGTCTGGTACTGTCTCATTCACCTACAGAGGGACCTCCATCTGGAGAGGACGTGAGGATTTTCTGTGCGCTCTCATGCTCTCTTGGGTTCTCGCTCAACAGCCTCTCTGGTCTTGTAATGGGCTCAGAAGTAAGCACCTGACCTAGGATGAGCCCATCAGAACTGGAATCCAGGAGGAAGGTCATCAGGTGTCAAATACAGATAAGGTAGTCAGAAGTGTCTACGGTCATGTGCTGCCTTGTGTGCATATTGAGTGGAAGAGCCCACAGAGGAGAAGATGCCCTGGTGATGCCAAGTGTCTGCTCCCATCATCCTGACTGCAGTCCAAGCTTGCTTTGTGTTTTTTTTTTGTCATTAGCAACCAATGTTATAACTTCCACGTGTGATAGTGTACATCTGTAACCCCAACCAGTGCTCGGGAAGATGAGGCAGGAGAATTGTGAGTTCAAGGCCAGCCTGGACCATGGAACACTCTCAAAGCAGTACTGCAGACTATAGATCTCTGTATTCTGGGATAGCTATAAATACTGATGACTTCCTTAGAGCACACATACAGTACTCTGCCTATTCTTAGTAGCATGCTGAGTTTGGGAAGGGCTCAGGATCCCTGTGGCTACATGTCTTGAGAGAAAGATGAGCTGGCCCCTCAGCTGTGCTGCCCTGCTTAATGTCCAAGCCTGGCTCATATTGCAGCTGGGGATTAAATCTCACAGGCTCCAAGAATCCTGTCTTAACAATGCTCAGGTTGGAAGTACGTCCAGCCACCCTGCCCTGTAAAGTCCAGTGGTCCCAGTGCACACAGCCAGGCAGCTTCACAGGCTTCCCAGCCCCACTCTTGTGCAAGTTAACTCTCATCGTGGCAATTGCTCTGCAACAAAAGTTGTAACTGTCAGATGTCAAGGCTCTGGGACACACCCTTCCCCCTCACAGACTGTGCAAAGACACTGGACATCTCTACCAAACTGTTTGGGAACATCTAAATTTCTTTTTTCTCCCAAGGTTCATTTTTGCAAGTGTTTAAATGTATGTATGTGCCCATATGTGTGCTAGATGGTTGTAAGCCATGTGAGTGCTAGAATCTGAACCCCAGGGCTTGGGGACAGTATCAAGTGCTCTTAACCCCTGAGCCATCTCTCAAGCCCATCATCCAGATTCCTTGATGTCCAAACTTTCTCCTGAAAATATTCATATGTTGTATGTGCTTTAAAAAAAAAAAAAAGCACCGTGTGTGTGTGTGTGTGTGTGTGTGTGTGTGTAGGAATACATGTGCATATGTGTGCACATATATGGATGCTGAAGGACAACCTTGGGGGGGGGTCTTCCTCAAGTGCTGTGCATATTTTTAGGCAGGGACTTTCACCACCAAACAGGTTAGGCCAGCTGACCATCGAGCCCCAGTGACACCTGATTCCATCTTCTCTGCAGGAGTTGACATGTATGTGTCGCCACATCCTATTTTTCAAACATGTTTTCTTGAGATTGACCTTGGATCCTCATGCTGGCAAGGCAAGCTATGAACTAACAGAGACATTTCCCCAATGCCTAACGCCTTTGTTAAGGCAGGATGTGCACCTTACACACTTCTGCCATTGAAAGCATAAAGTTCCATAGCTAGAGTACACTCACATAGTTCTGCTGATAGATGTGTATATATTTACAGTGTCTTACTTCGGGCACTGAGCTTCTGTTGTTCTAAAACGTTCCTATTTATCCCTATAGCACATTTTGTTTTAAAGTCTACTTTTTCTAGTATTAGTTTAGTCATTCCACTTCTTTTATCTTTCTGTTTGCATTAGGACACTTTTAATTTTAACTCATCTCTTTTAAAATATAGCTCTTGTAGAGAACTGGTAATTGAGTTTGGAGGTTATTTTAGTTACCTTAGTGATGATAAATTATCCTGACAAAAACAGCTTTAGGGAGAAAGGATTCATTTTGAGGCTGTCAAGAAGTAATAAGTTACAGGTATGGATGCTCAGTTCACTTTCTCCTTGTTATTCAGCCTCAGTCTAGAGAATGGTGCTACCCACAATGGGCAGAACTTCCTTCTTCAATTAACTTACTAAGATTATCCCTGCAGACATGCCCAGAAACCTGTCTCCCAGGTAATAGTAAACCTCATCAAGTTAACTATTGAGGTTAACCTTCAAAGGGTTGTTGTTGTCTGTTGTTGCTATTGTCTGGGGGAGTTGTTTTAGTTTTAGCTGTTAAACTAGTCTGACAATTCTGTCTTTTGCTTTGCTTCTTTAACCTAAGAACATCAAATACCATCATTGATATGATTAGTATTGTGTCTACCGTTTTGCCTTTTATTTTCTAATTTCTTACAAGTTCTGTTTCTTTGTTCCTCTGTCCCTGTCTTCTTTTGTGTTAAACAGATGTTTCTAGTGTAGAACTTTTCTTAATGCTTACTTAGCTGTTTTCAGGGTTTCTTCTTGTTGTCTACTCTGGTCATTATACTTACTCCTTAACTTTACATCAATCTGTCTTTTATTGCTACCTCCTTGGTTTCAGTCGTTTATAGACCTTTGTTCTCATGAAGCTCTGCTCCCTTCTCTCTGAAATGTTATTTTCATAGAAGTTAAATTTATTCATGTGTTTACCTTGCATGCCCATCACTACCAGTTGGAAACTGGTGCCTCTTGTCTGTTCTCTTTTAAATCAGAGGAGGAAAGACAGCAACTTTACTCATTCATCCTGTCTTTTGTGTTTATTTTTGTGGTTCCCATTTACCAGTGTTCTATACTTCCTCACCTACATTCAAGTTCCTCCTGTAAAGCAAACAAAAACAAAAACAGCTCTGGCCTCAAAAGGAAAGAAGAGAGATTATTTTGGAGTCACATTTGAGGGACCATGGTTTGGAAAACATGGATCTGTGTTAGCCCAGGTCCATTTTGCCCTGTGGAAGCTTTGGACGGCAGAGCACAGAAAGTCATGAGTCAAGTCAGTTAGTGGATACAGGGGAGAGGCAGGTCACAGCCCTTGAGGACAGCTCTCAGACGCTATCCAACTACATTCTTGGCCTTTCCATTTAGTATAAAATAGAGTTTTGTTAAGTTACTGCATTACAAAGGTTTTTATCTATCAGAGCGTTAACCTGCCGAGTGAGCAAGGAATAGCTCTTTAGTCCACTAAAGACCCAAAATAAACTGTAAATTAGGCTCTGAAACTGCACCATTCCAAACACCACATCAGCCTTGCACATAGCTCCTTTCCAGAACTTTCCTTCATACTGCCTGGTGTTCTTTTCTTTTATCCTAAAGGATTTCTGTATCCAGTATCCCCCATTAGGGAACCTCCTAGCGATCCAATTTATTTACCTGGGAGTGTTTTGATTTACATTTATTTATTTATTTATTTATTTATTTATTTATTTATTTATTTGGGAGATGTTTTGCTGGATGTAGAGTTCTTGTTCTATAAGGTGTTTGGTTTTTAATTTTTTAAATGCCTTGTCTGTGTGTGTGTCTGTGTGTGTGACTCATATGGTATGGAGGTCAGAGGACAACTTTTGAGACTTAGTTCTCTCCTTCCACTGTGTGGGTCCCAAGGATCAAACTCAGGTCATCAGGCTAGGTGCTAAGTGCCTTCACCCACTGAGTCATCTCACTTTCCCTCCCCCCCCCCACTTCCTCCTTGCTTCCTGGCCTCTTCCTTGCTGAGAAGTCCACCTTTAAACTTACTGGAGACACCTCACATATGAGTCATTCATCCCCGGACCGGTTCCGAGAGTCTCTCTCTGTTTTGTCTTTTTTTTTTTTAAGTATGTGGGGTATCCTGTATGCTACAAATATGTGTTGCTTTTATTAGTTGATGAATAAAGCGTCTTTGGCCAATGGCAGGACAGAATATAGGTAGGCAGGAAATCCAAAAGGACACACAGGGAGAAAGAAGGCAGAGTTGGGAGAAGAAGTCAGCAACCGCCAAGGAAGCAAGTTGTAGAAAATGAGACATCGCCACACACCATATGGCAATACACAGATTAATAGAAATAGGTCAATTTAAAGGTAAATAATTATTGGCCATTTATAAAGTTTTATTTGAAAACCATGTATTCAATTCATTAGTCAATCTATTGATTTGTAGTTTTATTTCATTGGTGTTTAATTTCTGTAGTTCTTTGCAAATCCTAGACATTAGCCATGTGTGTGAATCGTAGTTGGTAAAGTTGGTCTCCCACTGTGTGGGTTTAGGCTCTACTGTGTTTTGTTGCTATGTAGAGCTTTTTATTTTCATGTGGTCACCTCTGTTGATACTTGGGACAGACTGGCCCCTGTGTTTCTAATGTCCTATTCCAGTGTCTTCGAGAGTAGGTTTTGTATTTCCATCTAGAAATTTCACTTTTGCATTTTGAGGAACAAGTTCATTAGAACTGGTCTGAAGTCTTCCTTAGAAGTTCAATAGAATTCAGCAGTGACTAATTCCCATCCTGGCTTTTCTTTGTGGGAGACTTTTGATTACATCTTCAGTCTTTTGCTTGCAATGAATGTGTTTAAGTTACTTATATCTTCTGGCTTTAATTTTGGTAGATGGTATATATTTAGAAATTCTTCTATTTATCCTAGATTTTCCTAGTGTACATTTACAAATTATTTACTAATAATGTTTTGTATTCACTGGAGTCTGCTTGATGATGTATTTTTTTTTTATCTCTAATTCTGAAGTACCTTTAAATCTTCAATCTCTCTTGCAGTTCTGTGGACGTCAGAAAAATAAGCAAGTTAAATACTTTCTCCCTCCACACTGGAAGAACCAGGGTACAGTCATGATCAAACCAAAGCAAACCTGAAGTTCAACAGTATGAAAAGCTCAATGTTTGGAGTCTGGGACCCATTCATGGTGCTCCAGGCTCCAGAGGACCAGCCACAGCACATGCAACTTGTCCCTAGACTCAGGCTAGCATCTCCAAACTGTTGAGGTTGCCACTGCAACTGGGCTGCACGTGCACCAACAGTCCTTCCTGGGCTGTCTTCGGGGACAATGACCCTACCATAAGAAGCCAAAATTTAGTGGCTCTCCGTGACCCCATCACGCCTCATAACTAGCACCACCTGGAAAACACTTAATACTCAGCTCTTCGGCCAGCAGTAGGTGGAATGTTGGTCACATCTAAAACAGTTCCTGTGTGCTGACCCTGAGAAAACACTTCTCAGAAGATCTCACCTTGGCCATCCTAGTCTCATCTTAATCACAGCCATCCTTCAGCCCCAGCTGACCAATTTCAATTGTCCCCCAAAGCAAATGTTTTGCCTCAGTGATTCTTAATTCAACGCGGCCCTGGCTGAATCTTGGAGAGACTATCAAACTTCCCTCTGGAACTTCTCAAACCAGGTTTCTGTCATCTGTTATCTGTCATCCCATCTGCACTCAGCATTGCCTTCTAAGTTTCCACAATGGCTCATTATACTATGAGCAGTCAGAGCTTTTCTAGCCCTAAGGTTGAAAGTTCTCCCACAATCCTTCTGAAAATATAGTCAAGTCCACCATAGCAATGGTCCCCTCCCTGGCACCAATCTCTATCTTAGTCAAGCTGTGATAAAGCACCACCAAAAGCAACTTGGGAAGGAGGGTGTTTATTTCAGCTTACACTTCCAGATAACAATCTATCACCAAGGGAATTCAGGGCAGGAACTCAAATGGAGCAGGAAGCTGGAGGCAGGAGCTAATGCAGAGGCTTACTGACTTGCTCCTCATGGCTTGCTCATCTTGCTTTCTAACAGAAAAACACAGGACCACCAGAACTAGAGTGGTTCCATTCACAGTGAACCTGGACCTCCTATAGCAATCATCAAATAGGACAGTGCCCCATAGGCTTATCCACAGGCCAATCCAAGGGGGCATTTTCTTAGATGAGGTTTTTTCTTCCCCAGTGACTCTAGCTTGTGTCAAGTCAATGTGAACCTAGCCAATACATCTCTGATTCTGTAGAGGCTGGAAGTCTATGTGTGTGATGCTCTCTGGTTCTGGCCCTACAGTAGCCAGAGGCCTCATTGTATGATGCTGTCTCGTTCTGCCAGAACTGGAGGCCTGTCATCTTTGCCTTTGGACATTTATTTATGATGTGATTGTTGTGAGTCACTCTGGGTTGATCCTCCCCTCCTTGATGTAGAGTACTTGAAAGTACAGGCCAATATTCGTCAAGATTTCTAAACTTTCATCTACTATTTCATCAACCCCATCTGAAACCCTCATTACCTGCAAATTTCACTTTTTTTTTTTAGAAAATTTATTTTATGTGCATTTGTGTAAAGATGTCAGATCCCCTGGAACTAGAGTTACAGACAATTGTGAGTGCCATGTGGATGATGGGAATTTCTTTTCTGGTCCAGTCTATTTGATGATGTTCTGTATGCTTCTTGTATCTTGATAGATACCTTCTTCTTTAGGTCAGGGAAATAATTTCACTGCCTTTAACCTGTGATTCTCTCTTTCCTCTGTTCCTATTATTCTTAGATTGGGTCTTTTCTTGGTGTCCCGGATTTCCTGGATTTTTTAGCTTTAACATTTTCCTTAACTGAGTTATCCATTTCTTCTACCATATCTTCAGTTCCTGAGATTCTCTCTTCCATCTCTTGTATTCTGTTAGTGAAGCCTGTCTCTGAGTTCCCTGTCCCAAATTTTTTATTTCCAGTTTTCCTGAAGTTTGGGTTTTCTTTATTGATTCTATTTCCAGTTTTGAACTGTTTTAATCATTTTATTTCACTGTTTGTGCCTTTATAGATTTCTTTGATGGATTTATTCAATTCCTCATTAAGAACCTCTAACATAATCACAAAGGCTACTTTGAAGTCCTTGTCTGGTGCTTCAGCTATATTGCATATCTCAGGGCCTGCTGCGGTAGGATTGCTGGGCTTTAGTGGAGACATATTATCCTGGTTGTTATTGTATTTTGACGTTGGTATCTGGCCTTCTGTTTTGGGGGAGATTTTAATTCTATCTGCTGATATCTGATCTAGTCTTCTTTGGGTGGGTGTTCTGCTCCTTGGATTCTGTTGTTCTCTCTGGTTCTTGAGAGAGTATGATGTCTGGGTTTTGCATGGTATGAAATGCTTCTGAGATCCTGCCAGATGTGGCCACCAGAGGCCCTAGTCAGACTATGTTCCCTCATCTTGGGTGCTGACACTTAGAGATGGAGAGAGCCTAAAATGGGGCTGGGGTAAGGTTGTCTGAAGGGTCCTCACAAGGTAGGAAAGCAGAGAGTGTACCATCAGGATCTGCTTAGTTCCATGGGTATGGAGGGCAAAGAGGAAGTGGGAACCGCCGTAGGTGGTCTACTACAGAGCTGAGACTGGGGGATTGTATTTGGAGAAGAGGAGTTAGAGTGAAGGTCTAAAGGTTGCCTACCAGGTTTCCTGGCCATGGGGGTCTCAGGGAATGCCTGTGGGAGTTGGCAATGAAGACAAAGGGGTGTGGTGGGGGGCGTGAGAGGGCTACAGCAGAAGTGGGAAAGTAAGGAAGGGGGGCTACAGCAGGTGGTCTGCTACAGAGCTGGATGAGAGAAAGGACAATAAAGGTCTGAAGATTGCCTCGCTTCCATTACTTTACTATAGTTGTAGGCAGAAATATATAAATAAAACATGCTGGGTCTGTTTGGTGTTGCTTGTGTGTATATGTGTGGTTTCACGGCTGACCACTTTGTATTGGATAAACTAGAAGTTTCCCTGAGAGGGGCTAATTTTCTCTGTATGTCAACAGTTATTAGTTGCCTGTGGTTCTTTGCCCAGGGGTGAAACCCTGTGAGATTAGTACCCCTTCTGAGGCGATGTGTCTATTGGTATTTCTATTGTCCAGGTCTAACTTAGACAGCCATATTGTTGGGTGTCATAGTTGCAGCTAGCTTCCCTGTCATCTCTAGGAGACATAATCTCACCACTGATGTCCTGGTCCTTTGGCTCTGACAGTCTTTCTGCTCCAGTCTTCCTTGGTTTCCCCTGAGCCTTGGGCACAGGAGTTGTATTGTACAGATGTATCTATTGGCCCCGGGCTCTCCACAACCAGCTGTTCTCTGCATTTTGACCAACTGTGGTTTTCTCTGATACTGTCCATCTGCTGCAAAGAGGAGTTTCTGTGACAAGTCACGGCTATGTTTATCTGTGGGTCTAGAGGTAAGTTTTATAGCTCAGTTAGAAATCTTGCTGGTCCAGTAAGTGGTGGAAGGAGGCTCTCCTCCAAGGTCCGTGACCTCACCATCCCTGAGACTTGGCTAGGTCTCCAGTGCCAGGCAGGATTCCCTTCCTGTTTGGTAGACCGTAAGTTAATACCAAGGTATGAGTGTTGCACCTTTGGGGTTGTCTTGCCATGGTGGTCAGTGATGTGGTTCATAGATGTCACATCTGGACAGGACTATTGATTGCTCCTCTATCTTGGAAGCTTGCATGGCACCCTTTTCTAACAGAGGTAATTCCCAGTCCTTACTTTACCATTTCCACCCACATCCCTTTTACATTTGACAGTCTACTGAAAGTGTATCCAAGTGTAATCAACAGTCTTGACTGTCAACTTGATAGCCTTTAGAGTCACCATGGAAACTCTGGGCTTGTCAATGAAGGAGTTTCTAGATTAGGCTAGTTGAGGTGGGAAAACTCACTAAATGTGGGTGGCACCATCCCATGGATAGAGAAGGTGAGATGAACACCAACATCAATCACATTCTGCTTCCTAAATAGGGGACGCGGTGTGACCAGCTGTTTCATGTCCCCATGGTCATGTCATCCCCACCATGACAGGCTGTTCTTTCAAGCCCTGAGCTGGAATAAACTCTTAAATCGCTTGTGTCAGGTTTGTTTCTTATTTTCAGCAATAAGGAAAGTAATTAATACAAAGTTTCAATATAAGCCAACTTGGTTTTAAATTATTTGCTATGGAATGAAATCATCTCTCTAGAAAGATGGGCTAAGGCTATTCTAGGAGCTCACACCTGCCACTCCCAAGTGGCACAGTTCTATTTAATGTTCTAATTATGTGTTGTCTCATCTACCAGATTATATCTACCCTGAGTGTAGGAACAAGTAGCCTTCATTCCTGTCAACCCTGTCTAACATAAAACGTGAAACAGGGGTGGGTGTGTCAACGAGAACCCAAAATGAATGTCCTTAAGGAATGTCCCAGTAACAGCAAGGCCAGTGTCCTAATGTGCCCACTAACTTATTTCTGAACTCTGACACACGACTTAGGCATTCCCAGCCCATGAGTGCTCTGCCCCTGCCTATATGGGTCCTAATGGGAATCACTATCTTGAAATTCTAGATTATATGCCTGTAACAGTAAGGAAGACATTTCTTTTTTAATGAATACAATCAAGTAACCTAGAGAATGGCTATATTTCCATAGCAGCTCCTTTCTCTGAACTCAAATAGGGCATGCTCAAAAGAACAATAACTGGGTAGAGAGAGGGCTCAGAGGTTAAAAAGCACTGACTGTTATTCCAGAGGTCCTGAGTTCAACTCCCAGCACCCACATGGTGGCTCACAACCATCTGTAATGAGATTTGGTGCCCTCTTCTAGTCTGCAGGCATACATGGAGACAGAACACTGTATACATAATAACTAAGTAGATCTTTAAAAAAAGAACAATAACAATGTACTCTGACAGCTAGCCCATCAAGCCAGTACATGTGTATATTATAACTGTGTGTGTGTGTGTGTGTGTGTGTGTGTGTGTGTGTGTGTGTGCGCACGCACACACACATGCACGCCTACCCCTTGAGACCAGAGACATCAGATCTCTTGCAGTTGCAATTTTGATTGCAAGCCACCCGACATGGTTGCTGGGAATCAAATCCAGGTTCTCTGTTAGAGCACTACACTTTCTTAACTACTGAGCAGACTCCCCAGCCCTGAGAGTGACATGTTATGAGAAGCTGAAATGTGTAGGTGGGTGGGTGTGGGTGTGCATGGCTGTGTATGCTCAGAGTTCAGGAGAGGGCATCATGTGTCCTCTCTGTCACTCTCCATCTACTCCTTTGAGGCAGGGCTTTCTTCTTGTACCTGAACTTCTTGGCTAGGCTGGACTCTGGGAGACCACAGCGATCCCCCTTTCTCAACTCCTCTCAGAGCAGGGGTTACAGGCATCTGCAGAGATGTTCAAGCTTGTTATATGGACACTGGGAGCCAAACTCGGGTACTCATGACTGCAGAGCAAGTCCTGGGCCATCTCTCTGGTCCCTGTTCTTATTTCTTGAATTGTCAAAAGTGTTTGTATCTTTCTCTTCATGATCTAATAACTGAGATTACCAGTATTTTACCTCTTCCAGCTCACTATAATCTTTACAACATAATACATATTTATAAAACTAGACAGCTTACCATGTGCCACTTTTCTGTATTAATTGTATACAATAACAAATTCCATCATGGCAGTTTCATGCATGTATACCACAACTTCTGTAAACTAACATGTAAGGCTTGCTGCTGGCCCAGTGTGATGTGCTATTCCGTGTGTGTGTGCGCTCCCTTGAAATTCACTTGTTGAGGCTGGAAAGATGGCTGAGTCAGTAAAGTGCTTCCTTGTAATCATAGAGATCTGAGTTCAGTCCCCAGGATAAAAACAGCCATGGTTGACCTTTGGCCTCCACAGAGCTCAGGAGCCTTGCTAGGAAAACATGGAATGGACATACCATTCCAGGCAGTGTAGTGCTTCTATCTGCGGTTCCCAAAACATGGTGGAGACAACCTGGATGTACCAAAGGCCTTTACAAGGTTCCCGACATCAACATGATCTCCACAGTGATTGTTCTATGGGTGTGTGCGCAACCAGTAGATGGTAAAACCTCTAGGCTTTAGACATACTGTGTTTGAGGAGAACAGGAAATGGATAGGTCACTCAGGGAATGGCCAGGCAAACTTGAAATTCCAGCACCAGGGAGGCAGAAACAAACAAATCCTTAAGGAGCTTACTTGGCTGGCCAGCCTAGGCTACTTAATGACAAAAACCGGGGATGGCTCCTGAAAAACAATACACAAGGTTGCCTCTGGCTTCCACACACAGGTACACACACATGCACTTGTATATTCATGTGCACTCACCCACACATACACATACACATTGCACACAACAGGTGGTATGAAGTGGCTGGATACTCAGATGAGGGTGCCTTGCCCCTCCCCACCCTCTTAAGGGGAAGTCAACAAACCCAGCTGGGGTGATCCTTTACAAGCCAGTCCAGCTACGCATCTTCCTCCAGCTCCTATATTCTTCCCACCCTTCTTCAGTGAGGGTTTGTGAGCCTTGGAGGGAGCAATATAGCTATCTAATTCCCTTAAATTCCAGCGAAGTACTGAACTCTTACACCCCTCATCATTCCTGCAGGACACAGCTGCTGACAAGTCTTGGTGGTATTTCTCTTACTACAAAACACAAGAGGAAATGAATGGAAAACAGGAAACAGAAGAGTATCAAAGAGGATACAGGGCTCAGCACTAACTATGATTGTAGCCTGTGACTCACAACTTTAGTCAGCTCCACTGAGTCAGCACAGCAGGGAAGGGGACACGCACAGAGCCCCTTGGGAGTGCTCCAGAGTGGTGCAGCCAGGTAATTTCCTACAGGGAAATCCCCCACCCAAGTGGGCTCACCTTAATTGCATATCGAAGTACCCTCTGTGTTGTCCATACCTGTCACTACCCCCACAGGCCTTATAGGAACAAATTACCGCACGTGTGCACGCGCACGCACGCACACACGCATGCACACACGCTCGCACGCATGCACTGGCTTCAGTTGTTTGTCTAATTCCCCATATCAGGGACAGCACCCCTCTCCCTATCTTGTTTTGCCTATCTTGCCAACTTTGCCAAATTCAGCTAAACTTCCTTCCCTAGGGGAGACATAAGCAGCACCGATGTATGAACTGACAACATGACTGCTCCATGATATGGTTAAGGGGGAGATTTTATTGTAGATATGAGAAAAACAATAGAGACAGCTGCAAGAGTAGATTGAACATGACCAGCGGTGCTGACATGGCCTGGGCTCTCTGCAAGGAGGGGAGAATAGCAGGGATAGAGGATAGAGAGCACAGTGAGTATAGCAGGACAAATTAAGGTACCATGCCACCAAAGTTCACTCTGGGGAACCAAAGAGTTTATCCTCCTTATTTACCCTATCTGTTTCTCACAGTCTATACTCTTTTGACCATGAGTATAGACCCACAGACAGTAAACAGCAGTGTTACATTTTGAGGCTCTAACTATAGTCATCAGGTCTAGTTCTCTTTGGTTCTTCTGTTTTATTTATTTTCACAGACCCCACTCTGTGAAATTGACAGAGAAATGTTAAGGACCCAAAGTGTGCCTTAGTCCATTTTATGCTACTTATAATAGCATTTATAATTTATAAAGAACAGAGACTAAGCTGAGCCCCACTTCTGTAGGCTGAAAAGTCCAGAAGTATTATAGTCAGCGGCTCCAAAACAACAAACATTGCTTATCAACTACTATCCACAAATGGTTGCTTTCAACCTTTGTGGTAGATTTTAGGAAATTGCTCTCAACTTTGCTGATTTCAGCACATGCATTAGCTGGGTCGTGGGCATGGAAGAACTCATAATTTAAGATTGCTGCTATGCATTATTTTAGGTTGTCCAAGTTGATTATGTCAGGTCCAAAGGATACTCCAATTACCCAAATTCCAAAAGGCAGTCCAAATATCCAGAAATGAGCTCAACCTGGACTATAGGAGGATTTCTGGCAGTTAGATAAAGACCAGCTTTCCTTATCAAAAGGAGTCATTTCCCTTAAATCTAGCAGAAGGGACAAGGCTCCTATCAGCATATCAACACTCATGCTAGCCTCCAGGCTCCTATAACATCACAAGTACCTGTTACATGTTTCAAAGTCCACACTGGCCTCCTACCCTTTGTTACCTCCTCCCTATTGTAAACTTCCTCAAGTTCACAGGCTTCCCCCACCATACCCATCCTTCTTATCACCCTGTATTCTTGCTACTCTAGGCTTCTGCTTTTGCTACCCTTACTATGCTCTCTATTCCCTATCCCTGCTAGTCTTCTCTTTCTCACAGATAGCCCTAGCCATGCCCAGTCTGCTGGCCATGTACAGTCTACTGCTTTATCTCTCGCTCTGGACTCTTCCAGATGCCTCTGGCTGTTCCTCTCATCTTTACAATAAAAAAACCTTCCCCGGTAACCACACCATGGATATACAATAAAAACCTTTCAGTTTATACAGATTACATAGGAAATCCAAGGCAAGTAAGGCTGATTGTTACTTTGCTATCTTAAAAGCAGGTTAAACAGTGTGAACACACTGCAGGATGGCAGACTTAAGTCTTAAGTGACCTGAATATATTATTAACTTGGCTGTGAGGTCCAGCAAAAGTTCCATTCTCTTAGAATGCAAGAGAATTCAGAATTTTGCATCACCACACCACAAGAAAGACGTTAACCCCTTGGATTGCCTCCTGTCTCATACACTGGCACATTGTTGATCAAATTTCAACAATTCCAACAATTCAGCAAGTAATGTTTGTGCTCGGGTGTGAAGACCCAAGTTCAAATTCCCAGCACCCATGTAAGAAGTCAGGCATGACCATGCCCACGGCTGCTACCCTGGTGCTATGGCAGGCAGAGGCAGAAAGATCAGTGAGGCTTGCTAGCTGTCAACCTGACACCAGTACAGTGATAGACCTTGTCTCAGGGATTAAGACAAGAAGTGATAGAGCGGACACTGACATCTTTCTCTGGTGGCCACACATGTGCATGGGCACGTGCACTTGCTTATCACACACACATATGCTCACACACACTCACACACACACACACACACTCACATGCGCTCTCTCTCTCTCTCACACACACACACACACATTACACTAACAAAAATACCCATATAAAATAAGGGGGCGAGGAACCATATTCAAACCAGAATGGAGTAGAAGAGGAGGAGGGGAAGCTAGAGGAGTCTGGGAAGCCAGCATCTAAGGCTGTGAATTCATTCCCAAGGGAAGAAGCAGCTCACACAGTCATCACACCACTAGAAACCCTCCCTCCGTTATCAGATTGCCTGGAAACTGGTGAGCAGTCATTTGCACATTCTCTAGCCTTTCCTCTGAGAACAGCTCCCCTGGAAGAGGAAACCTTTCCTGTGGAGTCACATGCACACAGGAGGAGGAGGCAGGGTTGGAAGCTTGCCTCTTCTTAGGGGACAGCAGAGAACACACTTGCAAGCAGCTAAGAATACAGAAATTCAAAGGATGTAAGCACTCCGCCGAAGGGGTTTGTTTTTAAATGTTTCGATTGCAATAATTCAAATGCAATGTGTATACTTTATTCAATAAAAGTAACAAATTCTCTTTGCAAGCGTGAGAATCTCAGTTCAGTTTCCCCAGAACCTGTAAAAGCTAGGTGTGCTTTCTCACCTTTATGTTCTCAGTAATGAGGCAGGAAGAGACTGGCAGAGTCTGAGCTGTGCTGACCAGTCAACCTAACCCTTCCAGCAAATGCAGGATTGTGAGAGACCCTGTCTCAAGTAGCAACACCTGAGGTTGACCTTTGTCCAGTGTACACACAGATACACACATGTACACACCTACATCTGCACACACCCACACAGTACATTTCACTTCTGTCCATCTTTTAGAAGAGATCGTCTAGGAAGGATACACAGCCCTGACTCTCAGATCCTATAATCAGCCTGTCCCAGGCTATTGGATGAAGCATCTTCCTTATCCCTCTTTGGATGTCATAGGAATTTGGAGGTACTTGCTTGCAAGTTTCTCTGGGTAGCATAGCATACCAATAAGCACTGTTGCTGGAGCGGGTTTGCTCGTGTGTCTTCTTACGAGGACACACTTGGGGCAGCTACCATGCCTGCACCATGTGCAACAGCTGTGTTCCTGCATCTGGCAGAAGGAGGAACTGGACAGAGGACAGCTACTTTAATGTCTAATGTGGTAAGTCGTGCTATAGATGTTGTTCATGCAAGTTGAAGCTCTGTGTGATATGGTCTGTATGCGTGTATCTGTGTATGTGTGTGCAAGAGTATTGTGAGTTCATGTACACAGGGTGCCTGTGCATACAGAGGTCACAAGTCAATGTCAAATGTCTTTATCACTTTCCACTGTGTGTGTGTGGTGTGTGTGCATGTGTGTGTGTGTATATGGTGTGTGTGTATATGTGGTGTGTGTGTGTATATGTGGTATGTGTGTATGGGGTGAGTGTGTGTGTATGTATGTATGTATAATGTGGTGTGCATATGGTGTGTGTGTGTGTGTAGTGTATGTGGTGAGGTATGTGTGTATGTATGTATATGGTGTGTTGTGTGGTGTGTGTGCATGTATGTGTGTGGTGTATGTAGTGTGTGGTGTGTCTATATGTGTGTATGTATGTGTGATGTGTGGGGGAAGGTGTGGTGTGTATGTGTGTATGTAGTATGTTTATGTGTGTGTGGTATGTGTGGTGTGGTGTGTGGTGTGTGTGTGGTGTGGTATTTGTGTGTGTGTGTATGTGCCTGTGGTGTGTGTGTATTTGTGTGTATATGTGTTTGTGGTGTGTGTGTGTGTGTGTGTGGTGTGTGTGTGGTGTGTTGTATGTGTATGTGGTGTATGTGTGGTGTGTTTGTGTATGTGGTGTGTGTGTGTGTGTATGAGGTGTGTGTGTGTATGTGTGTGTGTTATAGTGTGTGTGTGTATAGTGTGTATGTGTGTGTATGTGTGGGGTGTGTGTGTGTGTATGTGTGTATCAGATAACAACTTGTGGAAGCTGGTTTTGTCCTACCATGTGTGTCCTGGGGATCACACTCAGGTCTTCAGTCTTGGCAGCAAGCACCCTTACCCACTGAGCTGTGTCACTAGCTCTCCAAATTATTTTTGACAGAGTCTCACTGAACCTGGATCTCACCTATTTGTCAAAACTAGTAGCCATTAACTCCCAGGGATCCTCCTGCCTCTACTTCTCCAGCTCTAGTGTTTCAGGCATGCCTGGGCCCAGAGCCGCATCAACCCCAAATAACACGCAGAGACAGTGTATTAATTATGAATCTGTTGGCCAGTTACTAGCGTTTCTTATTGACTAGCTCTGTCTTCAGTATTAACCCATTTCTATCAATCTAAGTGTTTCCACATGGTCTTATTTTACCGGAGAGAGAGTCCGGACAACTCAGTCCTCTCGTGTCCTACATCTTGACCCCTTTCTACTACATCTCCCAGAATCCTTCTTGTCTCCTAGTCCCACCTACCTTGCTTTCCTACAGGCCAACAGGGCTTTATTCATTAATCAATAAGAGGAACATATTTACAGAATGACATCTCCCATCAGTTCCCCACCCCACCCCATATTTTAGTACATTTTAAATGTTACATGTGTGTGTCTGTATAGATTACCAAAGGACAGTTGGCATCTGTATTAGTCCTTGTTTTTCTCATCACCATGACAAAGTAGCTGACAAAGACAGCCTAAGGGAGGAAGGGGTTGTGCTGGCTCACATCCTGATGGTCCAGACTGTACAGTCCACCATGGCAGTATCTGCAGTCAGGAAGCAGAGGGAGATGAATCGGCGCTCCTCTCGCTGTCCGTTGGGGACCCCAGGCCACCCATGGCCCTGCTTGTGTTCCGGATGGGTCATCTGTTTTCAGTTGACTTGAAAAATGGCTCAGTCGGTGGATGCTGCCTTACAAGCACAAGGACCCAGCTTGGCTCCCCAGAGCCCACATTAAAATAAGTCACATATAATGGTGTGCTTTCAAAATCCCAGCGCCGGGGAGATGGACACAAGTACATGCCTGGGACTCACTGACCAGGCAGCTGAGTCTTCTTGGAAAGTTCCAGGTCTGTGAAGAACCATCTTAAAAATATAAAATTCTAACAGTATCTGAGGAATGACATCCAAGGCTGTTCCACACACATGTGCTCATGTGTGCATATGCACCCACATGCACGCATGAGAACATGCACACATACACAAGGAGAGAAATAACTTTTCTGGAGCATCCTCACAAATGCATCTATAGGTATGTTTCCATGGTGATACTAAATCTAATCAAGTTCACACTGAGTCATAATCATCAGTCACAACGTCTCAAAGGCTGGGGAATAAAAAACACATGAGCCTGACCCTCCCACACACACACCCTCATCACTGAGATCCCAGGAGGCCTCAGAGCCTGGCATCCAGTGTGCCTCCTGCCTGTGGACCGCTTAGATGAGGCACTATGCTCCGAGGTATAGAATCCTTGTTCACGACCAATGCCCCAGAAGCTAGAGAGATGGCTCAGGAGTTAAGAGCACCTGCTGCTCTTGTAGAGGACCCAGATTTGGTCCTCAGCCCCACATGGTGGCTCACAACCACCAGGCGAAAACCCCATACACATAAAATAAATTAGATCAATAAATCTTAAAAAAAAAAAAAAAAAAAAAAAAAAAATCAGTGCCCAGAACTTCGGATGAATTGTGGCCGTTCATGGTACCTCTTCCTTTCTTTTATTTCTAGAACTGGTGAGATGTATTTCTTCCTCCCTGTGTTGCAGCTGTACTGAAACATCAAGTGATCTGAAAGCAGCTTTGGCTGGTGCTTTGGCCATGGAGCCGTTGAGAGGAATTGAACAAGGTACACTGGGATAGCGTCTGACAGGAGCTTCCCTTTCAGAATCATTTCACATGCAGACAGCAATGCAGAGCAGGTCCTAACTCCAAGCTGTCCTCCTCCTCACCCCCAACAGTGTTCTAGAGAGCTACACAATCCACAAGCAGGCCTGCCTCCATGACAGGCGGGGGCCACCACCCCCTTCACATGCTGCTCACCTCAGTGCTGGGGACAGCCCAGCCATCTCCTGCCCTTTCTTCCTCATTGTCTTCCACAGGGACAAGCTGGCTCCAAAGCCTCTTCCCCATGTTTCTCTTAAGCAAGGATATTCTTGGCACCCAAGCCCCATCCCAGTTATTTAATGTGAAAGTGAGATTATTCTCAATGCTACCATCACATTCCCTCTAACCTGAAAGTCACCCTCCCTGTAATTCTTTTCTAGACATCCAGGGCCATCTGAACCTCATCCTGCTCCTGGTCTGTCTTTGGGCCACCTGTGGGTCTTGCTCTGGGTAAGGATGCATCTTGGATACTGGCCTCTTGGGTACTGGGCTAGTGCTGGACCAAGGCCAGGCTGCTGCCTGCACCTGTGTCAACATCCAGCACAGAGCCCTTCCAAAGATCTGAGAGCAGGAATCTAGCCTGCACTCAGCTCTGCTGCCAAGGGACATCCCAGGGTGGTGTCTTTTCTATACTCATGCCAGACACTTTTGGAGAGTGAAAGTGTATTATTTATTTTTGTCCTGGATGCGAATCAATAACACACACACACACACACACACACACACACACACACACACACACAATTAAGGGAGGAAGTTTATTTGGGCTCACAGCTGAAGGAGAGCAGGAGTGTGAGGTGGTCACATCGTGCCTGCAGTCAGGGATCACAGGGAGATGAATGGTGGTGCTTGGCTCACCTCCCTCTTCTATGAACTCTAGAACACTGCCCATGGGATGGTGTGTCATTTAGAGTTGATTCTTCCCACATCAATTAACCTAATGTCCCTCACAGACCTCACCGTGCCCAGACATTTGTCTCTTTGGTGAGTCAAGACTCTGCTAAGGTGACAGTCATGACTACCCATCATGGACAGATACAGAACTGCCTATTGGAGCATCTATCTAACCTACAGTTGACCAACTAGTCAAAGGCACACTGGATTAGTCAGGGTTCTCTAAAGGAACAGAAGTATTGGAATGAACATGCTTATTAAAATGGGACTAACTAGACTGTCTTACAGGCTGTGGTCCAGATTATCCAATAATGGCTGCCTCTTGACAGAAAGACCAAGAATCCTAGAGGGTTCCTGGAGAGCAACTGGTCTTTGGTCTATGTTGGAATCTTGAAGAAGTTAGATTTAATACTAGGCATAGCAACAGGATGGGCAAACTTGCCAGCGACAGTAAGGGTAAGGGGACACCAAGTAGAAGCTTCTTTTTGCATGTGCATTTATGTGGGATGTCAGAAGAAGGTATGTCTCAGATTTAGGTTGAGTCTTACTTCTTCAAATAATGTGGTTTTTAAAATCCCTCACAGGAGTGTCCAGCAGCTTAGATTTTAGTTGTTTCCAAATATGGTCAAGTTGACAACCAAGATTAACCATCACATACACCATATTCCTTGAAGAATAGTCAATCCTCTGTATTCACAGGCTCAACAGTCTCAATCTACTGATGACAGAGCCAAAGGAAAACAATTGCATCTACAGGAACATACACAGGCTGTTGTCACCATCCTCTAAACAATGGTGTAACAACTGTTTGCATGGCCTTTGCATTGCATATAGTAAATGATGTCAGGAAAAGTAATTTGAATACATTGAATGCAAATTTTATGTGAGGGACTTGTGGTCATCTGTGGGTTTGGGCACTTGCGAAAGTCTTAGAACCAATTACTGTGGTTACCACAAGGGAGGACTGCCATATATCATGACTCACTAACTAGCCCTTTGTAGTCCAGCCTGACAGCTACCCCATCCCAGCCTAATCCACACTCTTTGCCTCAGCCAGGGAGAACCTCGTGCATATTTGTGTGCTATGTGTGCATGTGCAGTGGAAGCCAGAAGACACCTTCACCACTTGCTCCTCAGGTACCATCCACTTTATTTTTGAGACAGGGCCTCCAGTTGAGACCTAGGATTTGCTGCTATGTGAAGCCAGCAAGCTTTAGGGATCCAACTATCTCTACCCCCTCAATACAGGGATAATACATGTGAGCAACCACATATGGCTTGTTATTTGGGTGTTGGGGCTTGAACCTTGCCAACTAAGCCATCTCCCCAGCCCCTCCATCAGCATCTCCCATCCTCAGCAGCATCTGTCCAAAAAGCTTTGTCCTGAGCTACATCTGTGTCATTGAAGGACTTGAAAGTCCTGATTTCCATTTGCATGGCACATTTTTGAAATTAGAAGACTGAAAATTCAACTTACATACATCCCACCAGGGCCTGTCTTACACTCTTTCTACTAAAGTCAATGATCATCACAGGAAACCTGAACTTCAGGAGCATTCTGCAGCCCTTGCTGGCTGGAGGAGACAACCAGATCCACAGATTAGACCTGTGAGAAATTTAATTATGAGCTGGTATTGACAGCCTGATAACTCTCTAACCAGGAACTCCTCATCTTCTGGCCCTTGAGAAGGTTACATATGGGACAGATGATCAGTGCCTGGGGTTTCACAGAACCAGAACATCTTGGCCTCCAGCAGCCTTTCCTTTCCCTGAGGATGGAGTTCTAAGAAAATATGTTACAATCATCCTGACAGCAACAAAGCTACTCTCCAGAGAAACCTGTGTCTCTCCTTTTGGCCATCTGACTGTTTTAAACAATGGGCCCCAAGAAATTTCAATTTACCTGGGAGTCTCATGCTGGGAAAAAGCAAAGACTGAGGCCTATTGCCAACCAGAGGGTTGTTTGTCTCCCCGAAGAGATTTCACACAATGCTGACCATTTGTCAGAGCACCTTGCAGGACAGGATGGATACTGGACAATGCTGATGGTTAAGACCAGGATGACTAAGACCAGGATGACTTAGTTATGCATATGTTCTGACTTCTCTTAAAACCTAAACCTTAAGTCAAGACCCCAGGAATGTACTTAGGTAGTCACTGGTTTTAAGGGAAGAGATCACAAGTGACTGAGCTGGCCTTGTTAAAGTTGTGAGGTCCATGCTATGACCCCAATATCTCCCCAACAATATAGGATGGAGGGAGGGAAGGAGGGAGGGAGAGAGAGAGAGAGGCAGGGAGGGAAAGAAAGTCCATTCGTCCATTTATCTGTCCGCAAGAAACTTGACTTTAAAGATAGGTACCACCTTAGAGTAAAAGGATGGACAGAAAGTGTTCCAATCAAGTGGAATCAGGAAGCAAGCAGGCATTGCTATCTTAATAGCTGACAAAATAGACTTCAAATTAAAACTAATCAGATAGGATAAAGGACACTTCATTTTAATCAAGAAATGAATTAGTATCCTAAATATCTATTCACAAAACTCTAGCTGCTGCACAAAATTTCGAGGGGATAATGTACTACTAAATTTAAAGACACAAATTAACATCAGTCCACTAATAATAGTGATTTCTCCAATAGGCAAATTATTTGAACAAAAAGCAAACAGAGAAACACCAGAATTAATTGGCATCATACATCAAAAGGATTTAACAGACTATTTCACCCTAACACCAAACAATACACATTCTACTCAGCAGCACGTAGAAGTTTTCTAAAACAGACCGCATCCTGAGACACAAACACACACACACAAAAAGAAATCTTTGCAAATTCAAAAAGATTGAAATCCCTCTTTATGTCCTTTCTGACCACAATGCAATAAAATGTGACATCAAGCAAACCTCTAGTAAGTGTATAAACTCATGGAGACTAAGCAACTCACTATTGAATGATGAGTGGCTCAAAGAAGAAATTGAGAAGCAAATGAAAAATTTCCTGGAACTTACTGACAGTGAAACACAACAAAACCTCTGGGACACATTGAAAGCAATCCTAGGAGGGAAATTCATCACTCTAAGTGCATACATTTAAAATTAGAGCACAAATTAATCCAAAAACTGGAAAAACAAGAACAAGTCAAACCCAGCTGAAAGCAAGAAATAACAAAACCAGAGGAGAACTCTGAAGTACAAGCAAAGAATACAACACAAGGAATCAGTGACTCTAAGTGCAGGAAATTTGATAAACAAGATTGACAGTCTCCTGGCCCCAAATAACAACAGGAAGGAAGGGAGGGAGGGAGGAAGGCAGAAAGGAAAGAAGGAGAAGGAAGGAGGGAATAAATGTCCTAAATTATCAGAATTAGAAATAAACACTGAAGCAATAATGTTCATTATAAAAACAAACAACAAAGAAACTCAGAATATTATAAGGGAATGTTTTCAAAATCTATATTCTTTTAAGCTGGAAAAACCTAAAATAAACATAAAATTCTAGATTCAGTCAAATTACCAAAATTAAATCAAGGACAGATCAACCACCTAAACAGATCCATAAATAATGAGAAGACTGAAGTAGTAATAAAAGACTTCCAGCTTAAAAATAAATTCTAGGATCAGATTGATTCATAGCAAAATTCTACCAGAATTTTAAAGAAGACTTATATCCAACTCTTTTTTTTTAACTTCTTTTTTTTATTTTATATAACCAAGTCCATTTAAATGAAAACAAACATTTATAAACAATATTTGGGAATTTGGGCGTTGTTCTTTCCAAACTACTTCCTGCTGGTAAGGGGCACAGTCATGGGGGATTTGAAGAAGATTCAGAAATCCAAAGCAGCATGACAGACTATGTCCAACTCTTTTTAAACAAAATAATAAAAACAGAAGGGGCATTCCAAAACTCCCTCCATGAAGCCAGTATAGCTCTAATATCAAAACCAGGTAAAGTCACAACAAGAAAATTAAGGTCCAATATCACTGATGAACACAGACTAAAAAAGTGCTCAATAAAATACTTATAAACAGATTGCAGACAAACATCAAAAACATTATCTACCATGACACAGTTGTCTTTATCCCTGAATACAGGGACAGTTCAACACACACAAATCCGTAAATGTAATAATGTCCACAAAGGTGGACATTCATCTCAATAGAAGCAGCAAAAGCTTTTGATCAAATTCTAACATGCTGTCATAGTAAAAGTCCAAGAGAATATGGGAGTAAAGGGAAACTACCTCAACATAATAAAAGCTTAAAGTGAGAAACTCACACCCAGCATCATCCTAAATGAAGAAAGGCTTGAAGCAATTCCGCTGAAATCAGGAATGAGACAGAGGCATCTCAGTTTTCAATATGATACCAGAAGCATTAGCTGAAGTGATAACACAAGAGAGGAAATTAGAAATATAAAGAAAGAAGAAATCAAATGATGACTATTTGTAGATGGCATGGTGCTACATATTAGTGATCCCAAAAAATTCTACCACAAAACTTCTGAAAAGGATAAACAAATTCAGCATTGTGGCAGGATACAGAGTCAACTTGCACAAATCAATAGCTTTTCTATACCCCAACAACAAATATACAGAAAGAGTTTTTGGACACAATCCCCATTCACATTAGCCTCAAAGAAGATGAATTTTCTAAGAATAAACCTTACCAAGGAAGTGAGGGACGTCTACAATGAAGTCTTTAGAACTCTGAAGAAAGAGATAGAAAAAAAAAATTAAGAAAATGGGAAGCTATCTGTTGGAACACAGTCCAAGGATGGAGTCATACAAGGGGAATTCTGCGTGCTGGTAAGAAGAGTCTTGTTTTCTCTGTTTCTTCAAAACACAGCATTGCTCTTGGAATGTGCTTTCATGCTCCTCCCAGGTGGAGTGGGTGGAGTGAGTTTACTTCAGATTATTCATTACAGCTGGATATTGTTGTTGGTTTACATGCCTCTGTGGAAAGCATGCTTTTGCCACCAGTGGCTTACCCTTCGGATTATACATATAGCTTGAAGTCATGAGACCTTTACTCAGCTGATTTTTCCTGACCCTCGGAGTATAAACTGCCTGATGCCCTGAATAAAGTTGGCTATTGCAAGCCTCATTTTTAGGCTCCACCCTCCCAGGTCCCACAGCCATTCTAGAGCGGTAAGCAAGTCGGTGCCATAGATCAGGGACCTGAAGGCAGCTATGAGATAAGAGAGTGGAGGACCCTCAGAGAAGGAGGACAGTGAGAACAATGGGGCAGAAACCAGGGAAGGCTTTGTCTTGTGTCGAGGAACTTCAGATGAAAACATGTGGGACAGTTTGAAAGCATAATGAAAAGGCATTTAAACAAAGAAAGAAGAGCCCCGTTAAGTTTGGGGTCGCTTGGGCATTAATTTGGGCTGTTATTAAAATGCTAACTTTACAACTTAGGCAAGCTAGAGCACAGCAGGGAAATGGAATTCGTTACTCAGACTAAAAGAGGCATTTGTGTATCATGTGGATCCTCTGTTGCCTTTAAAATTACTTAGTTTCCCTACCAATTGTCTCCCACAGGTATTATAGCACAAGAGGCTAAGTCTTTGCAACGGATTTATCTACACCATAAATACTAACTGCTTACTTACTCTTCTTGTTCAATTAGTGAATTAGGGGAGGGCCCTATGTCAACAACTGTATAGATTTAATTCTTACTGTATTACATTACCCTTAACTATCAATAGTTTTTTAGAGCGTTGCAGAACTCTGTGGATTTCATTTGCAGATTACTATTGAAGGATGGTATCCAACTGGTGAGCTATGGGATTTTCTCATGCAAAGTGAATTTGTGATTACAGAAATTTTCCAATCTTCTCCTAGTCCACAGGCAGGCACTGATTTTATTGATGGCTTGTCTAATGGTACAGGAGGGACTCATGGTCCAGATATTCATCAGTCTATTAATAGTTCTTTTTTCCCCAGCCCAACAGGTAGGACTGGGTGTTTTGATTAATCTATTATGGTTAATTCATAAACCTTTAAATATCATTTCAGATTCTGCTTATCTTGTAGGATTATTTCTAGCAATAGATTCATGCTGCACATTCTAACCTCCTTGGTTTTATTGCAGAAGGAAATAAGCAAGCTGGTGCATTAACCTGCCCTATTTTTACTTCTCCAGAAGAAAATCGGGAAGGGGTATGCATCTGTCATTGCAGATGGATCCACTGAAACATTATGTATTTCTTGTAGGCTCCTCTGGCTCCAGGCCATGAGGGACAGTGGCAGCAGGCGAGGAGGTGGTAGAAGTCACCAGAAAGATGGCAAGCCTCCAGCTGAAAGGCAGAGGGAGATATTGACCATATCACCAGAAGTCAAGTCTGCCACCTAGGGCCAAGTAGGCCGATACCATATAAAACACCACGCAGAGACCTATGTCACCTGAGAATCTCTCTCTGGTGATCCTAGCTGTGTTGGCCTGTGCATCCACAGTGAGTGCCTCTGAGTATGAGCTGTGTTCCCCATCCTCCTTTGCTTTAACTCATGGATCAGATGGATCCAGCTCCTGTTATCTTTACTAATGATTCTGTCTTTATGACCGGACCTTGAGACTAATAGACTCATTCACTCATTTGAAGAAGGGACTGCATTTAATTTTTCCTTGGGATTTAAATCACTTCCTATTTGCATAGGCACTGTAAAAGGCAAATATGGGCTTACTTTAGATTATTCATTACAACTGGATATTGTTATTGGTTTACATGCCTCTGTGGAAAGCATGTTTTTTGCCACCTGTGGCTTATCCTTCTGATTATACACAGTTTAAAGCCATGAATCACTCAGGTGATTTTTCTTGACCTTTGGAGTATAAATTACATGATGCTCTGAATAAAGTTGGCCATAGCAAGAGATGTTAGTCTGCCTCATTTTTAGGCTTCATTCTCCCAGGTTCCACCGTCATTCTATGGCAGTAAACAGACATCCCATACCCATGTATTGGTAGAATTAATGTTGTGAAAATGACCATTTTACCAAAAGTCGCTTCCAGATTCAATATAACCCCAATAAGAATCCCTAGAACATTCTTCAAAGAAAGGAGGATAAAAGCTATGCAACAGAAAAAAAAAAAAAAAAGAAAAGAAAAAAAAACTATCCTAAAATCAATATGACACCACAAAGGATCCAAGACAGCCAAAACAATCCTGAGCAAAAAGAACATGCTGGAGGAATTACCATTCAGGCCTTAAGATATATTACAGAGCCATAGTAATAAAACCAGTATGATAATGGCACAAAAGTAGACATGAAGACAGTGGCACAAAATCAAAGGCCCAATCAGAGGAAACATAGCTTCAGCCATTTAGTATTAGACAAAGACACTAAAACATAGCTGCAGAAAAGAAAGCATCTCTAGGTTAAGGGAGGATCTCTCCATGGGGGATGTGTCTGCAAGGTCCTTTTATGCACCAGGGATACATCCTGGCTCCACTGTCTGAGGTCCCTTAGACTGCTCAGTCCTTCTGGCTGAGACCCATGTTCAGGGGGGCCTGAGTCAGTCCCATGCTGGATTCCCAGCTATCAGTCTGGGGGCCCTTAGCCCCTCCTTGTTCAGGTCAGCTGTCTCTATGTGTTTCTGAAACCTGGTCTTGTCCTCTCCCTCTGCATCTGGATTGTAGTTCAACTCAGTGTTTAGGTATGGGTGTTTGCTTCTGTTTCCAACAGGTATTAGATGAGGGCTCCATGATGGTGGATAAGTTAGTTGTTGATCTCACTATATGGGAAGGGCATTTATGGTAGCCTTTCCATGGTTGCTCATGGTTAGTTGGCGGCAGTCTTGTAGGTCTCTAGACCTTTCTTTAGGTTCAATTTTCTCTTCAAACCAATAATGGCTCCCTCTTTTATGTTTGTGTTCTCTCTCTCTCTCTCTCTCTCTCTCTCTCTCTCTCTCTCTCTCTCTCTCTCTCTCTCTCTCATCTTCTATTCATACCCTGACTCAATCTTCCTAGTTGCACATGTTTTCCTCTTCCCCTTCTCTTTCTCCTACTTCTCTCTCCATTCCCTGCCCCCCCACTTCCCATGTGCTCTGGGGGACTTGTCCCTTCCCACTTCTGTGAAGGACTTTATATGAATCTCTTAGAATACACCTTGTATCCTAGTTCCTCTGGTGGTGTGAATTATAGACTGGTGATCCTTTGCTCTAGGTCTAAAATCCATGTATGAGCGAGTACATACCATGTTCCTCTTTTTGTAACTGGGTTACCTCATTCAGGATGGTTTCCTCAAGTTCCATCCACTTACCTGTGAATTTCAAAATTCCATTATTTTTTTTCTGCAGAGTAATATTTCATTGTGTAGATATGCCACATCTTCTTTATCCATTCTTCAATTGAGGGGCATCTAGGTTGCTTCCAGGTTCTTGCTATTACAAATAATGCTACTATGAACATAGTTGTGCACATGTCTTTGTTGCATGGATGTGGATCATTTGGGTATATGCCTAAGAGGGGGATTGCTGGGTCCTGTGGTAAACTAATTCCCATTTTCCCGAGGAACCGCCATACTGATCTCCAAAATGGCTGTATGAGTTTGCACTCCCATCAGCAGTGGAGGAGTGTTCCCCTTTCTCCACATCCTCTCCAGCATAAGTTGTCATTGCTGTTTCTAATTTTAGCCATTCTGGCAGGAGTAAGATGGTATCTCAAAGTTGTTTTGATTTGCATTTCCCTGATAGCTAAGGATGTTGAGCACTTTCTTAAGTGTCTTTCAGCCTTTTTGATTTCCTCTATTGAGAATTCTTTATTCCGTTCTGTACCCCATTTTTTAATAGGGTTATTTGGTGTTTTGTTGACTAGTTTCTTGAGTTCTTTGTATATTTTGGAGATCAGTCCTTTGTCAGATGTAGAATTGGTGAAAATCTTTTCCCAGTCTGTGGGCTGCCGTTTGGTCATGCCCACTGTGTCCTTTGCCTTATAGAAGCTTCTAAGTTTGAGGAGGTTCTATTTATTAATTGTTGATCTCAGTGTCTGTGCTCCTAGAGTTATGTTCAGGAAGTGGTCTCCTATACCAATTTGTTCAAGGTACCTCCTACTTTCTCTTCTAAGAGGTTCAGTGTGGCTGGATTGATGTTGAGGTCTTTGATCCATTTGGACTTGAGTTTTATGCATGACGACAGACATGGGTCTATCTGCAGTCTTCTACTCACCATCATCCAATTGTGCCAGCACCGTTTATTGAAGATGCTTTCCTCGCCCCCATTGTATTCTTTTAGCTGTTTTGTAGAAAATCAGGTGCTCATAGGTGTGTGGGTTTATATCAGGATTTTCAATTTGATTCCATTGGTCTACCTGTCTATTTTTGTGCCAATACCGGGCTGTTTTCAGAACTAGAGACAGGAGAGAAGTCCTAGTCCCTACTTCAAATGACCTGGCAGATCTACATGACCCCACCTGGATGGCATTCCCCTACATATGGAATTGGGGTGGGGGAATGGGAGGGGAGGGTGGTCAGGGTGTATGTGAGGGGGTAGAGAAGGTAAGAGGGAGGGAGGGAGGGAAGGAAGAAGGGAGGGAAGGAGGAAGATGATACTGGGATCGACATGTAAAATTAAAAAAAGTTTTAAAAAATTTAAAAAACTAATAAACCTACAATTAGAACCAGAAACTTCAAAATCCCATTCTAAAAATTGGGAAAACAGAAACAGAAACCAGCAGATGTACAGATGAGGAGCCAGCTGAGATAAAGGTATGCTCACTGCCTTGACCATGATGATGGGTTCAAGAATATGTGCATTACCTAGTTATCAAACTATAATTGAGAGCACAATAAAATATACAACAGTCAAACATTGAGCTCTTTAAAGAGAAAAAAATTTCAAACACATGCTTCTATTTCTTAAACTGAACGATTTTTGTTAATTTTGTATAGTAAGATAACACTGTAATGAAACAAGACATTGTAAAATAAATACTATAAAGTACTGAATACTTTAAAATAACAAAACATGAGAGGAAGCTATTTCAGAGATTTATCTAAAAATCAAATGAAGAACAAAATTAAAAATGATTAGGACTAAGGATGGGCTACATCTTCAAATCAAGTAGAGAATGTAAGAATACTCAGTAGAGGGATGGGAGAGATGGTTCAGAGGTTAAGAGCACTGGTTGCTCTTCCAGAGGACTGAGTTCAATTCCCAGCAACCACCTGATGGCTCACAACCATCTATGATGATATAGATCCCCTGGCCTCTTCTGGCCTGCAGACATACACTCAGACAATACATTGTATACTTAATAAATAAATATTAAAAAAAAGAAAGCATCTTTAACAAATAGTGCTGTGGAAAATGGATGACCACATGCAGAAGAATAAAATTAGACCCATATCCATCACCTGTGGGGGAAAAAAAATCTCCAAATGAATCAAAGACCTAAGTGTGAAAGTTGAAACACGTTAACTTCTAAAAGAAAAACAAAAAGAATTAGGTACTAACAAGTTATAGGTGTCAAAAGTGATTTCTGAGTAAGGACTCTTTGTCTGGAAACAGGCCAACAACTGAATGAAGAAGTCCACAGAATGGGGGAGAATCTTTGCCAGATATATACTCGGCAAAGTGTAGTACCCACAATATACTCAAAACACAAAGTCAAAAAGGCAAACAAGCCATTCAAAAAAACAGAGTTCTTATAGCAAGAAATATAAATGACTAAGAAATATTTTTTTAAAAAAAGTATTTATTCTCTTTAGCAATTAGGGAAATGAAGTCAAACAGCTTTGAGAATTCATCTCAACCCGGTGAGAATGGCAATGATTCACAAACAACTGGTAACAAATGCTGGAAGGGGTGTGGGGGAAGGGGGACCCTCATTCACTATTAGTGGGGTTGCAAACTGTCCAGCCATTATGCAAATGAGTGCATAGAATTCTCAAAATAACCCTAAAGCAAATCTCCCATATGATGCAGCTACACCACTCCTTGGTGTATGCCCAAAGGACTTGACAGTCTTCTCTGCAGATACCTGCTCATCCATGATCCATGTTGTTGCTATTGCTCTATTCACAGTAGTCAGGAAATGGAAACAACCTAAATGTAATCCAGCTGACTAATGAGCAATGCAAATGTGGTACATATATACTATGGAGTACTATGCTTCTATAAAGAAAACTGAAATCATGAGCTTTGCAGAGAAATAGATGGAACCAGGAAAGATAATATTGAATGAGGTAACCCAAACCCCCAAATACAAATGTCACATGTTGCCTCTCATTGGAGACTCCTAACTCCAAATCTTCAGACGTGAGTACATATGCTGGAGTCACTGCAGAAACCAAGAAAGTAAAAGGGGACCATTGCCAGAGGAGGAAACCAGGGGAAGCAATAAAAAGTAGGCTAGCGTGGGGGTAAAGAGCAAGTAGTCTCTAACTAGGAAGGGAGAGAGAGATAAACACACAAGAAAATGAGAGGAAGGTAAAACAACATTACGGATGTCTGAAAAATCATAAGAAATCATACTATTTACTATCTACCTTTTAAAATAAGTCGGGTGTCAGTGGCTCACACTTTTAATCCCAGCACTTGGTCTACACAGCAAGTTCCAGGACAACCTCCAAAGCAACCCAGAGAAACCCTGTCTTGAAAAGAAGAAAGCAGACAAAAACTACAATACATGTAAGTCTGTGTATAAATACAGATATATCACTAAAGTAAAGTTCCCTCATCTGCCCTGACAATGCTCCCTCCAAGAACCAAAGACCAACACCAGGCACGAGAAGCCCTCTTCTGAGTTGTTGTTCTGTCTCGTTCAAGAAACTCCCCAGAACATTACAGGCTATTGATATTGCCCTTGGTTGTCCTCCAGAGGATAAGTCCTTATTGTTGAAGACACCATGCACTTCAGACACAGCATTCCTGAGCTGAAAATGACCTGAAAGCCTCCTCCTCCCCGAGGACCAGCTTTCATGGTACCAGACAGCATCGAACAAGCTTCCAAAAGAGGGGAGCAACTGACAATCCTACTCAGCTGTGATGCCTGTGAGCCACAACAATGACCAGCTTAGAAAGAAGAGTCTACAGGTGCAGGAGCAGCATGCTACCTTGGTGGTAACCATCAACTCTCTAAGTGGACTTAAGATCTGTTCAACAAGAGAAACAATGCCTGGTACTGGAAACCTAGCCAACTACCCAGGGATAATGAAGCCATGCGTCCTGGAGAGCTACAACCACCACTTTACTGAACCAGCACAATCCTGAACAACATTCTAGATGTTCATCCTTATACCCACAGATAAGTGTAGTTCTCAACCCACATCAAAGAAAGTTCTCTCTGCAGCAGACAGAAACCATTACCAAAAAGCCATAACCAATCATAATACAGAGTTTTGCAGCCCAATCCAAATGGATCTATCTGCTAAACGCTGCTGCACCTAAGGCTCGGGGAACCCTGTAGAAGAGGGCAAGGAAAGATTGTAAGAGCCAAAGCATCAGGGAGTTTTCTGGGTTCATGTGATACCAGAAGTTACATAGAGGCTCACCAACATGGCCACATAAAGAGGGACTAAAAAAGGCCCAGAGTAGACATACCAAGAAGGCCATATGAAAAAGTTATGGGGCATCAACTCTGCACAAAGAACTACAGACAACAAATGAAAGCAGAGAGGCGCAGAAGATGTCTTCTCCGAGAAAGAGCATACCAATTGATTGTTCAAGACTAAATGGTTAGCCCGGGATGGTTATATTTAGGAATATGTATGTACATACATATATTATGTTGTGACTTTTTTTTTTTTAAGGACAAGGATTTGAAAGAAAACAAGTAAGGGCTTATGGGAAGGTTTGTGTGTGTGTGTTGGGGGGCAGGGTCTCTTTGACCTTCAGCATTCACAACAAAGCACACCTAAATCACAATGAGGAACAAAATAAGCTAAATACAGATTAAACGTGTGATTCGTGAACTCACAGAGGTAATCAAAACTGATTTATTAAAGGGTACAAACTCACAAAATATAGAGTAAGGCTGATCCTGCGCTGCCTCTCTGCATCTCGGCTCACCCTGTCCTACAAGCCAAGCAGAGCAAGAGCAAGAGACAGAACAAGTCCGCTTCCTCCTCAAGCTTATCGGTCCTTCACATAGCACCCGAGGCCATGCCCTAAGGCTGGTACCCCAAAGCTATTGGCAGAATGAATTTCCACAACACATGTGACTACATCAAAACTCTACTTTGTAAAGTCCCCATGGCTCCTTCCGTAAAGGTAGACTCTGCATTGAGAAAAGAAAGTTTATGAGAAGGGTCTGGAGGAGGGTCCAGTGCCCGGAAGTCTCGGGCCACACGTTGCACAAAGGTCACCCTGCTAGAAAGCATGCCTGCTTTTCTGGGTGAAAAACCGATTTTGCTTTCCTTCCCTTGAAGGAACAACCCTGTGTGCTTAATATTCCAGGCTCCCCAGTGCTGGTGTGTGAGCACAAAGACCTCTGCTGCCCCCTACAGGTTATGAGGGAGGAAAGAGAAGGTGGAAATGATGCAAGTGTAATGTAAGAAATATTTTAAAATTTAAAGGCCCCAAATTCAAGGTGGGAACAGAAAAAGGAGATTTGTTCATGCGGCCACATTAGGAGGAGGGGTAAAGAGATCCACTTCAAGTCAGCAGTTCTCAACTTTCCTAACGCTGCGGCCCTTTCATACAGTGCATTATGTTGTAGTGATCCCAACCATAAGAGCATTTTTGTCTCTACTTCATAACTGTGATTTTGCTACTGTTGTGAATCATAATGTAATTATCTGTGTTTCTGATAGTCTTAGGTGACCCTGTGAAAGGGTTGTTTGACCCCGAAGGGGTCGTGACCCACAGGTTGAGAAACACTGCCTTAAATCCATCTTCTTGATTTAAGCCCCAGAACCCACATTAAAACTAGATGCTGCGGCATGCATCTTTATTCCAGCAGCCCCACAGGTAGATGGGAGGAGGAGATGTGAGAACTGCCTGGGGCCCTGGGGGCCAGCAAGCGCAGCAGCAACAGTAGCAAGAGAAACCCTGCTTCAACAAGGAGAGAACCAAGTCTTAGAAGGTGTTCTCCTCATGCATATACTCTGTGGCATGTACACACGCACACACACGCGCGCACACACACACACACACACACACACACACACACACACACAATTGGAGAGTGGTTAAGAACCCTGGTTGCTCTCTCAGAGGACCTGGGTTTGATCCCTAGCACCCATGTGGCAGCTCACAGCTGTCGGAAACTCCAGTCCCAGAGGATCTAATGCCGCCTTCTATCCTTTATGATCATTAGGCACACATATAGTGCACAGATATAAATTCAGGTGAAATACCCATACACATAAAATATTTTTAATTAGGGGCTGGAGAGATGGCTCAGTGGTTAGGAGCATTGGCTGCTCTTCCAGAGCACCTGAGTTCAATTCCCAAAAACCACATGGTGGCTTATAATAAGAGCTAATGCCCTCTTCTGGCCTACAGGAATAAATGCAGGCAGAACACTGTATATATAATAAATAAATAAATAAATCTTTAAAAAAAAAGTAAGCAAAGATAATCAATGAAAGATTGCCCTTTTACAAGAGCTCTTGAGCACATTGGAAGCACAGGGTGGGGGTGGGGGAGGTAGGAGAAAGAAGGGGAGGACATGAGGGAGCAGGAAGATTGAGTCAGGGGAAAGAATATAAGAGAGCAAGAAAAGAGATACCATAATAGAGGGAGCCATTATAGGTCTAAAGAGAAATCTGGCACTAGGGAAATGTCCAGAGATCTACAAGGATGACCCCAACTAACAAGCTAAGCAATAGTGGAGAGGCCTCTTAAATGCCCTTTCACAATAATGAGATTGATGACTACCTTAAATGCCACCCTAGAGCCTTCATCCAGAAGCTCATGGAAGCAGAAGCAGACACCCACAGCTAAGCACTGAGCTGAGCTCCTGGAATCCAGTTGTAGAGAGGGAGGAGGGAAGAGCAAAGGGGTCAAGACCATGCTGGAGAAACCCACAGAAACAGCTGACCTAACCAAGTGAAAGCACATGGCCCCCAGGTGTAAAGCTGGGGAACCAGCATTGGACTGAACCAAGCCCTCTGAATGTGGGTGTTAGTTATGAGGCCTGGGCAGTCTAGGGGACCTCTGACAGTGGAATCAGTATTTATTCCTAGTACACAAATGGACTTTTGGGAGGGATACTCTCTCAGCCCAGATACATGGAGGAGGGCTTAGACCCTGCCCCAAATGATGAGACAGACTTTGATGATTCCCTCATGGAAGGCCTTACCCTCCCTGGGGAGTGGATGGGGGGTGGGATGGGGGATTGGTAGGGAGCATGGGAGGATGGGAGGGAGAAGGAACTAGGATTGATATGTAAAATAAGATTGTTTCTAATTAAAATAAAAATGTATATAGAAAAAGAAAACATAATGATCATAAAAAGAAAGCTTACCCTTTTAAAAAATAAATAAAATATTTTAATTAAATGTAAAACAAAATTAAAAAATAGAAACAAAAACAAAAAGGGAATGAATTATTTCAAAGTTGCGTGTAATTGGGATCTTGGAAACAAGGAGTGAATTAACACAGGGTGTCTTCAGGTTGCCTGAGCTTTGATTGTTTGTTTGGTTGGTTGGTTGGTTGGTTTGGTTGGTTGGTTGGTTGGTTACTTGATTGGTTTTATAGCATTAATGACCAAAAGGTCTCAGGTGGAATGAGAAATATAGCACCTGTGGGTTCTCGGGACCCAGAACATTTCTGGTAAGAGGATAGACATCCTGACCTCCACTGGTGTCAAGAGAAATGACCTGCAAGTGGCCTCTTCCATCCCCAAAGTCCCCTTCTCCTCCCTATAAACCTCAAGCCCCCTGCAGTTCATGCAGTCTCCATTCACTCCAGCTGTGCTTGTGTAGAGTGTGGTCTCCGTGTTCTTTTATTTCCAAACCGCCTCCATCAGTCTTGATCTAACAGGTTTGACATGTTTTGGGGGCTTTTTGGCTTTGGTTTTTGAGATAGTCACATTCTATAGCTCAGACTGCCCAGAAACTCCCTATGTAGCCCAGGCTGGGTTCAAAGCCATGGATGTCTTCTTGCATCCATCTCCTGGAGTTACAGGCACGAGCTACCATGCACAAATGAACAAAGTTTTCATTTTTGTGTAAGGGTCAAAGCTGAGAACCTTTACTCTCCTGCCCATTACTAATGGCCTATTTGGAAATTTGACTGTTTCTTCTAATCCTGATTCCTTGAAGTTCAGATAACTAATTTCAGTGTGGTCAAGTGGAACTTTATCCTGAGTTACTCCATTTTTAGTCTATCAAACAATTGAAACAATGAACATCAAAGAGATGGGGATTTCTTCAGAAATCTCAATCCAAGAGAAGGAAATGGTCTAGCCAGGGGATTTGTCTCCCTGAAGGAAATTTCACACAGTTCTAATGGCTTCTCAGACCACTTTATAGGAGTGATTAAAACTCAGTGACGGGCCAGCGGTGGCCAGGACCACTCTTTGACCAGAATTTCTTAGATGCATATCCTTGGCCCCCATTTCAACTTGAATCTCATTTCAGGAACCCTAAAACAGAGTTGGGGAAGTCCCTGGATCTATTTGTTCCTCTTCCCAATGTGGCCACATTAATTTTTTTCTGCCTTCTACTGTTTATTTGACTCTTTCAATTGACTTACTTGGGATGGGTGGACAAACCCAGCTTGGCTTTGATCCCCCCAAGTGTGGAAACACTGGAGCAGTAGGACACTGGTTGTAACACATACTTTTATAGGCTCGGATACCTGTTTTGGAATTGTTCTCCAAAGCCAGTGCTATCATACAGATATGCAGCAGCTGGGAGGCGGCTCTCTCCCTGACTCCCTATTGCTTTGACAGTGTGTTTGAAGGTTCCATCGGGGGAGATCAGGTAAGATACTGGTGATTTGAAGATCATCCTACCTCTGTTGGGCAAGGTCATTCTCTTCCACTGAGTGCACAGCTTGAGGAGAGATATACATGGAGTAGTGGGGGCCGGGGACACCCACCCTGTTCAGCAGTATCAAGGCTGATAATTAATGCAGTGATAGGTAGCCTTCTCCCATCCATTGCTTTAAAAGACCAGACATCACTGTGTCAATCATCAGCTCACTGTGAGGACACCCAGCTGGCTGCTCCATGGGAGAATTTGCATTTCTTTGATGACCTTAGAGTGGGCAGTGACTTTCTTGTCAGAAAGTCCTGAGACTTCCTGAGTGCTGCACCATTCCAAAGTTTGGCAGTGAATGAAAGGCATACTCCCCACTTCCTGGCTCATTTATGGAAAGAACTGGAGTTCCTGAGAGCTTGTCTTCTACATCTGGGTAATCTTTTCCTCCTATTTGAATCAGCTGGAGGGGGGCGGGAATGGAGGGGAATAAAGGTGGGAAGCTTCTTCTGTTGCGGTTTGGATGTGAAATATCCCACATAGGTTCACATAGGTTTGAACACTTGGCCCTGGCTGGCAGCAACTGCTCAGGAGGGTGCAGCCTTGCTGGAGGATGAAGGGCGGGAAAGGGGGGTGGCCTCCTGAAACTGAGATGCTTCTGTAAGGTAAAGGACACGGTCAACAAGACAAAACAGCAGCCCGCAGAATGGGAAAAGATCTTCACCAACCCCACATTTGACAGAGGGCTGATTTCCAAAATGTACAAAGAACTCACGAAGCTAGTCAGCAAAACACCTGGGGTACAGGGCTAAATAGAGAACTCTCAATAGAGGAATCTAAAATGGCTGAAAGACACTTAGGAAAGTGTTCAACATCCTTAGCCATCAGGGAAATGCAAATCAAAACAACTCTGAGATACCATCTTACTCCTGCCAGAATGGCTAAAATAAAAAAAAAAAAAAAAAAAAAAAAAAAAAAAAAAAAAAAAAAAACACCAAAGACAGTTTATGCTAGAGAGAAGAAAGGGGAACATTCCTCCATTGCTGGTAGGAGTACAAACTTGTGTGGTCACACAAGGAAAATGGGAATCAATCCACCTCAATATCTATCAATTACACTCTTAGCATATACTCAAAGGATGCCATTCATACAAGGATATCTGTTCAGTTATGTTCATAGCAGCATTGTTTGTAATAGCTAGAACCTGGAAGCAACTTAGATGCCTCTCAACTGAAGAATGGATGGAGAAAATGTGGTACATTTACACAACGGAGTACTACTCAGCGGGGAAAAAAACAATGAATCTTAAAATTTGCAGGCAAATGGATGGAACTATAAGAAACCATCCTGAGTGAGGTAACCCAGGCCCAGAAAGACAAGCATGATATGTACTCGCTCATATATGGATTTTAGACATAGAGTAAAGGATCACCAGACTACAGTTCACACTGCCAGAGAAGCTAGGAGGACCCTAAGAGAGACATACATGGTCCCAAGGGGAAAGGGACAAGATCACCTGAGCAAATTGGGAGCATGGGGTGGGGAGGAAGGAAAAAGAGGAGAAGAGGATGGGGAAAGGAGGACATGAGGGAGCAGGAAGATTGAGTCAGGGGAAAGAATATAAGAGAGCAAGAAAAGAGATACCATAATAGATGGAGCCATTATAGGTTTAAAGAGAAATGTGGCACTAGGGAAATGTCCAGAGATCTACAAGGATGACCCCAACTAACAAGCTAAGCAATAGTGGAGAGGCTATCTTAAATGCCCTTCCTTGATAATGAGATTGATGACTACCTTAAATGCCATCCTAGAGCCTTCATCCAGAAGCTCATGGAAGCAGAAGCAGACACCCACAGCTAAGCACTGAGCTGAGCTCCTGGAATCCAGTTGCAGAGAGGGAGGAGGGAAGAGCAAAGGGGTCAAGACCATGCTGGAGAAACCCACAGAAACAGCTGGCCTAACCAAGTGAAAGCACATGGCCCCCAGGTGTAAAGCTGGGGAACAAGCATTGGACTGAACCAAGCCCTCTGAATGTGGGTGTTAGTTATGAGGCCTGGGCAGTCTAGGGGACCTCTGACAGTGGAATCAGTATTTATTCCTAGTGCACAAATGGACTTTTGGGAGGGATACTCTCTCAGCCCAGATACATGGAGGAGGGCTTAGACCCTGCCCCAAATGATGAGACAGACTTTGATGATCCCTCATGGAAGGACTTACCCTCCCTGTGAAGTGGATGGAGGGTGATAAGGGGGTTAGTGTGGGGCATGGGAGGGTGGGAGGGAGAGAGAACTGGGACTGATATGTAAAATAATATTGTTTCTAAATTAAATAAAGACCCAACACAAAAAGAGAATTACAGACCAATTTCACTTATGAACATAGATACCAAAATCCTCAATAAAATGCTTGCAAACTGAATCTAAGAACACATCCAGATCATCCACTGTAATCAAGTTGCCTTCTTCAAAACGATGCCCATATAGTTTAACATTCATAAATTGACAAATGTAATCTACTACATAAACAAACTAAAAGACAAAAACTACATGGTAATCTTAATGGAAATCAATGTAGCTGTTTCAGGAAACTGGGAATAGATCTAATTCAAGATCTACCTGTACCACTCATATACCCAAAAGATGCTTTATCATACTACAGAGACACTTGCTCAACCATGTTCAACTTTTTTCAAAATTAAATTCATAGGAAAAAAAACTGATATCCACAGTTCTACATCAGGGCAAACTGGTCTCCCGTGTCTTACTGGGCTACTCACTGGGCTCTCATTTCCAAGCAGTCAAAATATCACCATGAGGCTGGGGTGATGACTCAGTGAAATACTCACTGCACAAGATTGAGAACCCCAGTTTCATCCCCCAGAACCCAAGTTTAAGAAGCTGAGCACTGGGCTGGCAAGGTCACATAGCAGGTAAAACACTTGCCACACAAGCCCGACAACCTGAGTTGGATCCCCAGAACCCCAGTGGAAACAAAAACCCAACACCCAGAAGCTGTCCACATTCGAACACACATCATACACGCATGCATGAGAGCAAGTATGTATTCACCCAGAAGCTGTCCACATTCGAACACACATCATACACGCATGCATGAGAGCAAGTATGTATTTCACCTTTTGGGGGGGATTTCATTTACAAACACTGTATTTACATAATTTCCACCTCTCCCTTCTCTAACTCCATCTGCTCTCCCATCCTCTTAAATCCATGCCCTCTTCCTGTTTATTATTAATATATATCTATATCTAGATACCTAGATAGATAGATAGACAGATAGATAGATGATAGATAGATAGATAGATAGATAGATAGATAGATAGATAGATGAACTCATATGTATTGCTCATTGTGTAAGTGTTTAGGATGGACTAGATAACTTATCAGGAGGCTTCTCCCTGGTGAAGACTCATTTTCTATCAGGAGCCATTAATTCCTTGTAGCTCTTCATCTAAAGCCCCATGAGAGTTCTCTCTCCACATTGGCATACCAACTGGTATTGCCTGTACAGGTCTTTTTTGTGTGACCATGGTGCTAAGATTTCATGGGTGTAGCTCCCTGATACTATCTCAAAGCATATGTATGAGTTCTATCACTTTGTCCCTCTTCTATGATGCTCCCTGAGCCTTAGGTTTAGGGGTTGTGTTGTAGATATTGGGTACCACAACTGTATTTTTACCAGTAGTGAATTTGGTCTGCTGCTAAAAGAAGATTCTTTGATGATGGGCTAGAGCTACACTTACCTGTGGATATAAGGATAAATACTTAAACTGCAGTTAGGAATAAATATTTATGAGTTGGCAATGATGGTACATGTGTGTAAACCCAGATCCAGGCAGGTAGATACAAGCAGATTCTTGGGGCACTGGATAGCAGGCCTAGCTTAATAAGCAAGCTCCAGGCTAATTAGAGACCTTACCCACCCCCCAAAAGCAAGGTGGATCATGCTAGTAATGATGGCCCATGCCTTTAACCCCAGCACTCAGGAAGCAGAAGCAGAAGCAGGCAAATGTCTGTGGGTTTGAGACCATCACATTCTACAAGGTATGTTTCAAGACCTGCACAGTTCAAGCCAGACAAAATCCTGACACTGAGAAGAGAATGCCAAGTTCCACCCCTAATCAAGAAGCTATGGGCAGTCGATACCTGCTGGGTAAGGGAAGATAAGCTCCCCCAATGGAGGATCACCGGACAGGTCACACTCTAGGGCAGTTGTTTGTTTTTTTGTTTGTTTTGTTTTGTTTTTTGTTTTTTAGTCCTTTGGGGTTGGGGAGGGAGGCTTTCTTCTTTTTTTATTTTGCTTTTTGTTTGTTTGTTTTTCAGGGCTTTGGAGACTGTCCTGGAACTAACTCTTGTAGACCAGGCTGGCCTTGAACTCACAGAGATCCGACTGCTGGGATTAAAGGAGTGAGCCACCACTGACCAGCCGTGGAGGTAGGGGGGCAATTTGTGTATGTGTGTGTTTCTGTGTGTCTGTGTTTGGAAGGGGAAAACAAAAATTAATTAAATAAAATGTAAGAAAAAAGAATAAACAAGTTGACAACACCTTCGATTGTCCTCATGTACACACATGTCCACAAGACTGGGGTGTCTCCAAATTTGCTTGAGCCAGTTCCTCTGCATGGCAGTAGATTCTAAATCCCCTTCTCAGTAGCTTCCCGGAAGCAGGGGCTAGCTCTCCAAGCACAGCAGGAAGCAGCTCCTAGGATGTTTAGGGCAGTTGAAGAGCAGCCCCATCTAGTAGTAGAATGGGAGTAATGAGCCAGGGCACACCCACACCTTCCTCTCTCTCTGCCTGACCTGTCCCAAAGTTTTACAGAGAGACAGTATGCAGTAGTGCACAGTGGATAAGTGTGTGTTAGTATGTGTGTTATGGGTTCGAACAAGACAAACAATCTATTCCTAGTGCCTCTTTTTCCGAGTTCTGTCCTGTGTCCCCCAAACTTCAAAGCTCTGCCGGACCCTAGGCAGAGTCTAAGATAAAGCTGCCAGGGCGCTTCGGAGAGGTTGTAATTGTGTAGGAGACACCAAGCAGAGCCTGCATAACACAAACACTGGAGTGACTAAGATACTTCCCCCTCTCCGAGTTTCACTGTGACACACTGACCCCGAAGCCTCAGACAGTGCCCCTACTCAAATCTGTGTCTGCCCTCAAAAGGTGGGGTGGGGGTGTACTCCTCCATCTATCCACTCCTTGGTGTATCAAACTGCTCTCTTAACTCCTATTCCTTAACCATAGATAGTGCCTCTCCCAAACCTCATCAGAGAAGTTCCGTTGCATAATAATTGTGGTTAATGCAGAAATTCACAAGTGGTGAAATTGCAGGGAATGAGTGTCAGCCACAAATGAGACAACGCTATTATACCACCTCCCAAAGCTCAGGGACATTGCAAACGGGGGTGGGGCGAAAAGATTGTAAGAACCGGGGGGCAGGGTGTTAAATCTTTAATAAGCAATCAATTTAACGTTGGCAAAGAAAACAAACCATTAATGTACTTTACCTGTTTTTAACTGTTGGGTATCTAAGATATCATACATTTTCTGGGTTTTAGATAAATCTTCCTGAGTTGTCATTTAAAATCACCTCATTAGGGGCTAGAGAGATGGCTCAGTGGTTAAGAGCACTGACTGCTCTTCCAGAGGACCCAGGTTCAAGTCTCAGCACTCACATGGCAGCTCTGTAATTCCAGTTCCATGGGGCCTGACACCCATTGTAAAACACCAATGCACATAAAACAGAGCTTTTAAAAATTACTTCATTAAATTGTTCTTTCTAAATTTTTTAATAACAGCAATAATGCTAATATTAAAGTGTATTGTAATGCTTTTAAATGAATACGGTTGTGCTGGGCATTGGTGGCGCATGCCTTTAATCCCAGCATTCAGGAGGCAGAGGCAGGCAGATCTCTGTGAGTTAAGGCTAGCCTAGTCTACAGAGTGAGTGCCAGGACAGGCTCCAAAACAATACAGAGAAACCCTGTCTCGAAAAACCAAAAAAAAAAAAAAAAAAAAAAAAGATGATTGTAACTAAGACAATGTTTGTTTTTGTTTTGTTTGTTTTTTCTACAACAGTATTTTCCTTAAGTATTGATTTGTTTTCACTCTCCTCTTTCTAAATGAATATCTAAACATGTGATTAAATTTTAGTTTTTTTATGTTTACCATTGAACAAAGCCTTTGCTGTTTGGATAGTCTGTTTTCTTTAACCATAAAACAAAATCTGTTAGAGAATGATGCCTACTTAGACTATTCCTACTAAATTAATAGTGATTGTAAACTTGTTTTAATAAACAAAAATGTAAATGATTATGAAATTGGTTCTATTAGATAAACAAATAATGCATAGTATTGTAACAGACTTATTTAATTTAATTGTTCAGGTGTTTTGCCTGGTATGTGTCTGTGCATCCATGTCTGTGCCTGGTGCGTGTGGAGGTTTGTGGCACAAATTCTAATTGGTCTTAATAAAAAACCCAGAGTCAAATACAGGGGTAAATGCTGAAAGGTCAGAGAAGCAGAGCAGTCAGCCTCTAGTTCTTACCTCTACTGAATCCTCAGACCAAAGGACCAATCCTGTCCCTAGGAAACCTCAGACTGATTGCAATGAGCTCCTGTATCTTCCTGCCTAATATTCCTGCCTCCTCCCACCTTATATTCATTCCTCTCTCTGCCCAGCCTTATCACTCTTGTCTCTACTTCCCTAGTGCTGGGCCTAAAGGCATGAGTCAAACACAGAGATCCCCCTGTCTCTGCCTTCGGAGTGAGGGGATTAATGGTATGTGCCACCGCTGTGATCTTCAGGCAAGTTTTATTTGTTAAAGCACAAACAAAATATCACCACAGAGGCCATAAGAGGGTATTGGATCCCCTGGAACTGGAGTAAGTTGTGAGCTGCCAAGTGGGTGCTGGGAATTGAACCTGGGTCCTTGGGAAGAGCAGCCAGTCAATGTTCTTAACTACTGAGCCATCTCTCCAGCCCCAAGACTTAACTTTAATAACTAAAATTCAAAATTGCAGTCTTCCTCAAAGGATTAGAAACAACAACAAAATCCCAAATGATTCCATCAACAACCAAGAGAGAAAAAACAAAGACATCACATCAAAGACTTCATTCTGATTAAAATATCAGAACTGTATCCAGGTACTTCTGGCCAGTAGGCCAGAACGGTCTCACCTCATCTGAGAGCGCAGTCCTATGGTGATATGTTCATCTTCAACACCACTGACAACCGACTGCCCGGAGGGAGTGCATATTTACCTTGCTTTTTGTGTTTCTTAATCTTTTTGTAATTAGATTTTAAAATTGCTTATATCTAATATTCCACCTGGCATGTTGCTAAATGATAAAGTAATACTTGTCTTGAATTTAATGAAGTTACAAATGAAAATATTATGTCCTTTCATTGGTTACAACCCTGCTGACCCTGAACCCCTATCTTAGTCAAAGCTAATATTTGAAAGACTCAAGTTTTTCAGTCTTTATAAATAAATACATATATTCTCATTTAGTGTAATTTGGATAAAACAAAATAATCTAGTTTTTTCCCTTAACTCCATTTACTTTATCTGGAGATATGCAGACTTGGGTTAGCTCTTCTTATCCAAAGAATACAAGAGACATCTGTTTCTAATAACAGTACTCATGTTTTATACCTAAAGTACTGCTGTGTATTGATTTAATTAATACCTAAAATACAGCCAGGATAAAGGAAGTAAACAATATTTTGTATTTTACTAATAAAAAAGGAAGACAATACTACAGTAACTTATTCCAGCTCCATTTCTCACCATTTAAATATGACAGTTCATAGAATACAAATGACTGGAAATATAGGGGTAATACAAGGTCAATCCCATTAAAGTATGTACATTTTGGCTATTTTAGAAATGCTTGTTTCATGTTGTATTCACTGCATTAGGCCAAACTGTTGTTTGTTTCTGGTTTTGTTTTGTTAGTTCTGGCTGTCCTTGAGCTCACTCTGTACACCAGGCCAGCCTATAGCTCAGAGATCCACCTGCCTCTGTCTCCCCAAGTGCTCCAGCACCTGCCTGAATGCCAGATTCTCCACCATGACAATGGATTCTGAAACTGTAAGCCCCTAATTAAATGCTTTACCTCATAGGAGTTAGCTTGGCCTTGCTGTCTCTTCACAGCAATAGGACAGTAACGAAGACAGTGCTTACTCCTAAATGGGGCATCTTTATTACATGCACACCCCACAAGGCTCAGGGAACACTGCAGAAGAAAGAGCAAAAGGACTGTAAGAGCTGGAGGGTGGGAAGCAGTGCTGTGAAGTGCTGTCTTGTGGACATGACATGGTCACTGCACTGCTAGAGTGACATGCACAAGATCAAATGAGTCAACATTCCAGCATGGATGAGGGAGGGGGCAGTGGGGAGCTACTGGCAGTTGATGGCTGCCACGAGTCATTTTTTCCTTCTGTAACTGAACCACTGGCAGGTGTTGAAGCACCGGCTGGCAGCTGTTGAAGCACCGGCTGGCAGGTGTTGAAGCACTGGCTGGCAGCTGTTGAAGCACCGGCTGGCAGCTGTTGATGCACTGGTTGGCAGCTGTTGAAGCACTGGTTGGTTAGTGTTGAACCACTGGCATGTTGCCATGCTCTTTGCCCATGCACATCCTTATACAAGCATCACTAACTGCAAGCAATGGGCTATAAAAAAAGAGGGAGGCATTAGAATGGGAGGGAGATTTATTGTAAGGGTCAGAAGAGAGCTGGAGGTGGGTATGATCGATACATTATATATATGTATGAAATAGTCAAAAGTAAAATTTTTAAATATTAAAAAGTTAAAGTGGAGAACAATTGATAAAAACACCCAGTGTTAACCCCACCCCAACAAATACACATCTGCATGTATACAAATAAAGAGAAAGGCAGTAGGGAAGAATCACATACAAAATAAACTTAGCAAAAGAACTAAGACTTGGACTGTGAAATCTATAAAACACTGTTGAAAAAGATTTTATAAGACCCATTAAATAGACATCCACATTCACAAGGAATTAATCTCATCAGGCAGCAACACTCTGCAGCTTTATCTATGGAAATAAAACAATTCACATCAAAATGTTGTCTTTTGCAGAAATTGGCAAACTGATTCTAAACTGTATTTAAATGAGAGACTCAAATGACCCAAACGGGCCTGAGAAAGTTGGGAGCCAGGCTTCCTCTTTTCCAAACCTACCTCCTGGGTCTAGGTCCTAGTTTACTTTTCTGTTGCTTTAATAAAACACTCTGACTAAAAGTAATTTGGGGGAGGAAAGGGTTTATTTGGCAGGAACTCAAAGCAGGAGCTGGAAGCAGAGAATATGCAGGTATGCTACTTACTAGCTTTCTTCAGTTTCTTTTGAATATAATCCAGGACCATCTGCCCAGAGTGGCACCACTCACCAGTCACTAAGGCAATCCCTTGTAGACATGCCTGTAAGCCAATCTGAAGGAGGCAATCCTTCACTTGAGGTTCCTCTTCCCAGATGACTTTAATTTTCTTCACATTCAATAACCAAGATGTATAGCACTAGCATAAAGTAGCCATCTCTATCGGTGGATGAGAATCAAGAGCTCAGAAATGAACCTGGAGTCCCACAGTCAACCCCTTTTTGAAAAGGGAACCAATACAACTTAAATGAAGGATGACCCTACAAGAGGTACAACTGCGCACCCGCATATCAGAATGAAACAGGACCCTATCCCGTCCACTACAGCACGTAAGGGCTGAGGGTGTGGCTCAGTGGTGCAGCACTTACCCAGCACCGAAAAAAAAATTAACTCTTATAGATCAAAAGACTAAACCCTTAAACTTTAAGAGTGAGTTCAAGTTAGGCAATACTTCTTAGAAAAGAACCCAAATGCAGCAACAAGAGAAACAGCCTGAGGAGCTGGCTCGGTAGATGGCAGCTGCCACACAGCAGGAGGACCTGTGTGATCCTCAGGCCCTGTGTTAAAAACTGAGCTGAGCGTGGCAGTGCGCACTTATAACCCAGCGCTGGACACGGGCAGAAGCAGGTGAATTCTGGGGCTTTCTAATCTAGTGAACTCCAGGTTCAGTGAGAGATCTGTCTCAAAATGGTGGAGTGACTGAGGAAAGACTCCTGACAGCCACTTCTAGCTTGTGAATAGGTACACCCACACAAATGTATCCACACCACACACACACACACACACACACACACACACACACACACACACACACCCGTGCGAGAACTCTTGTAGCCCTGGTGTTTATCAGCCTCTGTATCCCCCAGCACTTGAATGCAGTGAACAGGAAGAGCACACAGACAGGAAGAACAGCAAGCAGCAGCCCCTGGGGTTATAAACTTCAGCTCCCTTGTTCAAGGGTAGTCAGTCATAGTGCAAGGACCAGGAGGCAGCAGTCAGGAAGCAGAGACCGAGCAATGCTGGTGCCCGGCTTCTTCCTTTGTATTCTAGTCCAGGATCCCTGCCCATCTGATGGTGGCTTGTGTTTGGGGTGGGTCTTTCCACCTCAATTCTCTAATCTAGAAACTTCTTCATAGACAGGCCCATGGGTGTGACTCCTAGGTAATGTTATAGTTTTGGTTGTGAGCCATCTCTCCAGCTCTCCTAGGTGATTTTAGATCCTCTCAATTAATGATCAATAACTAAGCATGTGGTGGCTGTCATGCCAACTTGCCTCAAGTTACATTCGCCCATGCAGAGAACCGCAAACGAAGGCAACTGATCTGGGAAGAGCCACCCCACGTGTGGCACCATGAGTATGGGCCTGGCTCTAACAGAGGGTGCGGCTGGTGGAAGAGGGACCTTTCCTCTTGCCATCAGCCTGTCGCTGCTGATTCCTTAGCTGATATTTGAGCCAGCGTTTCCAGGCATCCATCCCTAAAGAAAGCAGTTCTCCAGGACCCTTCCATATTTTTGGCTTCTGATTGGGATTGCTGAGGCACCAAGCGACTGAACTACCACCCAGTTCTCAGATTCTCCTGTTGTTAATATTTCAAAGTAAGGTAGTTTTGTAAGTTTCTATCAGTTCTTTCCTCTAGAGAGCCCTGACATGAAATTATGAGACAAGATGCCACTGAGTTCGTTTCCTGTTGGGCATGGGGCCTAGCCTTAGAGAACTTTGTTTTCCCAGAGACACTCCCTCAGAGAAAACTAAATCTTCATTTGCAAGTGGCTATCAGCTGGCACTTGCTTCTGGTGAGGGCCAGGAACATGTGTCCACTTCTCCTTTCAGCCCCAGGACCCACCAAATTCCATTCTCAATTTATTCAGTGAAATAAGGACAATGTGACTTAAGTGGTGAAATTTTTATATACAGAAATGATCCAATGTGAAAAGTTTCAGACAAACAGTCTTTCTTTCCTGTTTAAAGCCTGGGCAACCCTATGAAGGACGAATCAAAGCCTTAATGCTGGTAGTTTTCCAGTCAATAGGTACTGCACTTAGATCAACACAAGTAAATAGACGAGAAGTCTCTTTTTCAACCCTGATCCAGGCAACCAGTCTTCAACTGAGGAACAGGGCAGGTGTCACTTCCTAAAGCGTTTGAAAAGTGGGTGCACGTGCTTGGTGGAAGCTTTGCTTCGGGACGAATGGTACTCCATATACACAGTGTCATCTGCCCCAGACATAGAGCTCATGGTACCAAAGCGCCGGGATGCCTGTGGGGAAGAGGCAGAAGTCAGGCTAAGGTTAATTTCCAAAGGAAGGACCCTCTTACGACATTCACAATCAAATTCAATAGAGTGTGTGTGTGTGTGTGTGTGTGTGTGTTTATACACATGTGTGGTGCTGGAAATTGAAGCCAGTGCCTTGTGCATGCTAAGCAAGCAAGCTAAAACCCATACATTTTTTTAAAATAACACTCTCTGGGCTGCTGGTGAGCTGGGTAAAAGCATTTGCAATGTAAACATGGCAACCTGAGTTTTATACCCAGAACCTACACAGAGGCACAAGGAGAGAAAAGACTCCAAAAGTTGTCCACTGACTTCCATAAATATGCCCCCTACACATACAAACACACATACACTTACGCACATAAATATACAAAATAAATTGTAAATATCCTTCTGACCACTTTCTGTGTCTTAGGCACTGTATATAAACCACCTTCCCTGACCCTCACAACAATTATAATCTTAACTTACAGAATAGGAAACTGAAGCAAAAGAGGTTGACTTGGGCTAGCTCCAACACATAAGAAAAATAGGACTATAACACTGCCCAGGCACTCTGATGTAACAACAACAACACTAGCTACAAGGGCTCCCTTAATGACAACTGTTCAACTAAACCTTTTTTTTTTTTTTGAGACAGGGTTTCTCTGTGGTTTTGAAAGAAAGCTGTCCTGGAACTAGCTCTTGTATACCAGGCTGGTTTCCAACTCACAGAGATCCACCTGCCTCTGCATCTGCCTCCTGAGTGCTGGGATTAAAGGTGTGAGCCACCACCACCCAGCAGAACTTATTATTTCTTTTGTGGTTCTGGGGTCAAAAAACAAGGCCTAGCACTGAACATGCCAGCCAGACATGTTGTCACCAAGCAACATACTCAGTCCCTACAGATCTTAAGAGTTAGGGTGGACTGAGGTAGAGAGGTAGTTCAGCAGTTAAGAATATTGGCTGCTCTTCCAGAGTAGGGTTTGAATTCCAGCACCCATTGGAAACTCACAACTGTCAATAACTCTAGTTCCAAGGGATCTGATGCCTTCTTCTGGGCCCCATGGGCACAAGGCACACATATGGTACACAGACACACATGCAGGCAAAACACTCATACACATAAAATAGATAAAAAGAAAGTTAGAGTGGGAATCTCCTAAAACTCCTAAAACTTGATTTGATGCAAGGCTTTGAACCAATGGGAAAACCAGGAAATCATGACTTGACTCAGCTCCAATACCATTGGCAAGTTCTGAGTGTCTGTAAAATTGGGATGACCAAGTCTGTTCCAAAGACAGGTGTGGAGCTGGGGAGGGAGGTGCACACCTTTAATCTCAGCACTTGAGAAGCAGAGGCAGATGATCCCTCTGAGTTTCTGGCCAGCCAGAGTTACACAGTGACACCCATCTCAAAAACACAAAACAAAGTAAAAACAGATGGCTGTGGACAGTAACCACATAGGTCAGGGGTCTGGCCCAGAGCCAATCTGTACAGGCACCTGAGCATTCACACCATGTCCTCCATAACCTCATCTCAGAGGACTGATCCAAAGGTCACCTTGGCACCCTGGACTAATAGGCAGACTGCCTGGCATGAGAAAGGTCTTGGCTGGAGGTTGCTAGCATCTGTCCAAGTGGCAACTGCTGCTTCTTTCCCATCTTGCTCTAGCTAATGCTCACTTTTGGCTTTAATATCACTGAATCTCAGGAACTGGAATTTCTGGAACAGCTGATTCAGTTTCTCTTCTCTCCTTGAAGGGCCAGATAACACTCCTCATGATGCACTCACTGACTTCACTCTGTGCCCATGCCTGGGCCCGGCAGGTGCTCACTAATGCATGTGAAAGGCTGAGTCTTTTCAGGGAACTCTAGGGTTTTCAATGCACTGAAGCTATGGTTTGAGTTCATCAGCACACTCATCTGGAAGGCTGAGCACTCTCACTATGGAGGAAAGCAAGGTGAGCCAGCTAACCCCAGACCAACAGATACAGCACTTACCAGGTCCAGAGCCTGCAAAATTGTCACCCTGGACCCTCATATTACCAGGCTGTCATAATAACAGACAGGATTCTAGTCACTGTTGAGGAAAAACCCTCTGGCTGATGAAACATTTACAAGGGACCCTCATTAAAAGATAATGGGGTTGTTTCTTCAGAATTTTTAGTTTTCCCCCAATCCTACATGCTCACATATCATACGCTTGTGTGTGTGTGAGTACATGTGTGAGCGTATCATGTAGTACACATGTGCCCGTGTATAGTGGGCATTCTACAGAAGGACCTTTCTCTCTTCACTCACCTGGCCAGATCTAGAGCCAAACTCCCCAGCCACCACCTCTTCCTCTGCATCCAGATCAGTAGCTGCCAGGACCTTCTGCAGGAGCTGCTGCTGTTCCTCTTTGGTGGAGAAGGCCAGCTCTTCTTCCTCCATGCCAGCTAGCTTTGTGATCACCTACAGGGGCAACAGCAGACAGACTGTTGTTCTCACTTCCAAGTCCCCAACTGCTTCCCGTCCCCTCTTCCCAGCTCTACTGGTCCAACTAGAACTTAACTACTGGTTCAAGACAGAGAATAAGGAACTCCAAATGTGTACACCAGAAGAGCAATCTTTGGCAACATTCCCTTGCATTTTCCCATCTTGCACTAGGAATGGAAGGAAACATGGAAACATGGAAAGGTACACACAAAGATACTCCAATGCCACCAGGCATCCTGGGCTTCCAGCAAGTTATTCATACAAGATGTCAAGACCAGGGGTAAGAGCACTGGCTGCTCTTTCAGAGGACCTGGATCGAGTCCCCAGCACTCATATCTATAGCTCCATACCAGGGAACCCAAAACCCTCTTCTGGCCTCTGTGGGCACCGAGCATACACATGGGACACAGACATACATGCAAGCAAAACACTCATACATATAAAGCAAATATTTAAAGATAATTGACCAGATTTTCTCTCAGAAACAAAATGTCCTACCCTCATGTCTGTGGCTATGATAAAATACCCTGACCAAAAGCAGCTGTGGAGGAAGACAGGTTTATCTGACCAACATTCCAGGCCACAGGCCATTACTGATAGAAGTCAAGGCAGGAACTCAAGGTAGGAACCTAAAGGCTGGCCTGCCTGCATTAATTCTGACCAAGGAACTCACTTCACAGCTGAAGAAGTGTGGCAGGGCTGTTCTTCTGAAGGCTAATAATGGAGATCTCACCCAGGCTTACAGAGACCAGTGAAAATGTATCTCAAATGTGCCAGTTCCTGTTCTATTTATTAAGAGCACACAGACACATACATTAAGCAGATACTGGTATTTTCTTTCTTCATTGGTATTTTGTTTCTTTACTGTGTAATGTAACATCAACTGAGATAACAGCAGTAGTTAAGAGCTGTAAATCTGTTACCACTTTTGTTATGAAACACTGAAAAACTCAGCAGGCCTAAAGGGATTGCCATCCATTCTAAAAACGAAAAAAGACACAATGTGTGTGTGGCCATACATGGACAGCTGATCATTTTACGGGGAGTTGCTTCTTTGGAACTTAAGCATGGCACAAGATGTGACTGGGCGTCAAGCTGACACAGGGTGGGCCTGTTGCAGCTAATCTTGGTTATCAACCTGACTACAGCTGGAATCAACTAAAAGGCAAGCTACTGGGCACGCGAGTGAAGGACTTTCTTGACCTAATATTATTTGAAGCTGGAAGACTCACACTAAATCCAGCACCTTCTATAGGCAGCTCAGATAAAAGGGTGAGGAAAAGGGAAACTCTCTTTTTTTTGGCTTGCTTGCCCTCAGTCGCACGTTCATCTCTCCTGTTTCTGCAGCCAGCAGTATTAAATAGCTTATTCAGAACTTCAAAACAGACTGCAAACCAGCAGCTTTCCAGGGATCCTGCAGGCTGTCCAGGCCAGACGGAGACTGCTGAGACATTCAGCCTTGTCTCTAGTGTGAGGCAGTCATGAAGGGACTACCCAAACCAATCTAATGAATGCCCCTTTGATAAACACATTTATTACATCAGCTCCTTTCATTTAGAGAACCCTAACACAGGGACCCACGTATAGTATTTTGCAAATTAAGAACTTGGAACTTGGCATCCTAATGACATCCTATTAGTAAGCCACAGTAGGAGTTTTTTGTTTTGTTTTCTTTTCTTTTTTGCTTCTGAAAACATTCCATTCATCTGTCAAGAACAGAACCTTGGATCAGGCCTCTGCAGCTAAGGAAGACCTCTCCAAGCCACCCGAAGGGGCACACCTAAGAAGGAACCTCAGGGGTTCAGACTCGCAGTGACTACAGGACTTTGGTACCTCAGAACTGCCACGCTAGAACAGGGTTACCCCGGCAATTTACAGGCACAAGAGCGCGAAGCCTGCCTGAGTGCTGTCCCAGGATGGGGCCCTCACCTTTGTCACAGCATACTCAAAGGTAAACAGAGACATACCTTAAAGCTGTAACCTTGATCCACTAAAAATCTCTGTCGCTTGGTAGAGTAAGCCATTTCTTGCGTGTCCTGAGACACCAGTGAGTAGAAAAAGGCATTGTATTCCTCGGCAACCATCCCTATAGGAAAAAAATGAGAAGCAAAGGAAATCCACACCAGTCACTGGAACGCCAGGTTCCCAGCTGGAAGCAAGCACTGCACCCAGTGTGTAATCACCCTGACTGGATGGGATTTCATCCAAATTCACATTCTATCTGCACTGAAGATCACAATCAAGTGAGTGAAGAAACAGGGCTGAGGATGTTGCTCGGCAGCAGAGTGCCTACCCAGCAAGCTCCAAGAAGGCCCGGGTTTGGTCAGCATCACAAACATAAAAAGACACAATGAGGACAATCAAGATGGTTAAGTGGATAATAGCACATGCTGCCAAGCCTGGTGATCCTAGTTTGATCCTGGGAATCTGTTAGAATGACCATCAAAAGATACAGTGATTGGTCTGCAAAGGAATGCAAACTCCTAAGTTCCTTTTACGAATGAGGGTTAGTATAGTGAGAGACCCTCAAGGGCATGGCTGAGTCTCAAGGTGTGCAGGGAACCATGGAGTTGGCCTAGCCTGGCTGGCTTGAGAGGCACTCGTCATGGGTTTTTCAGGTTAGAGTCCATGGGTCCTCGGGCACAGTGTTCCTTCCAGTTGCTGAGACTGATGGACGCCCTCAGGGAGCTTGAAGGGCACCTTGTGTTTCTCTGTATGTTCCCTCAGCAGTCAATGAAGTGTGGAAACCCGACAGTACAATTAGTCTTAGACATTAATCTTGTATACTCTGTAGAGCTGACAAACATCATTGTATCTTTTGATCTGGGTAATTACGTTATATTCTGTTTCTGATAAAGGTATAAAGTCTGACTGTCCTCAATAGAAACGTCACACACAGCCTTACTGGTGCTGTGGGCCCTCTAACTTGCCCTGCTTTCCTTCCTCGGACACTACCAGGTGACCTTGGCATGGTAAGTATATGCAGGCGCTTACAGAGGTGGAAGGGAAAGCCTTCACACAGAAACACTACAGTACACGGTGACAGAAACATGAGGACTTAAAGGTGGCTTCCCTTAAAGCCTGGAGAAGAACTTCAGTGAGAGCAGGAATCAGAGAGCCAGCTCTCATGGAGAGGAACAGCAGTGTGGAGGCCAAAGGAGCCTCTTCAGAGAGTATTGTTCATCTCCACATTTTATTTCTTTCTCCCCTCCCTCCCTCCCTTTCTTGGTTTTTGAAACAGGGTTTCTCTGTGTAGCTCTGGCTGACCTGGAACTCACTCTGTAGACCAGGCTGGCCTCAAATTCACAGAGATCCATCTGTTTCTGCCTCCCAAACTCTGGGACTAAAGGCATGTGCCACCATGCCAGGCTGTTTTTACCGGTAACTTCAGTTCCACTGGATCTTAATACCCTCTTCTGGTCTCTTCAAGGCCAGCCTGGTCTACAGAGTGAGTTCTAGGACAGCCAGGGCTACACAGAGAAACCCTGTCTTGAAAAGCCACCAAAAAAAAAAAAAAAAAAAAAAAAAAAGCCATTTAAAGACACCATGAAGAGCATGGATCCCTGTGCCATGAGAAATAATGAAGACTTTGACTTTGGACTCTGAGCTCTGCTTGAGGACTTTCCCATTAAGGTCTCCCTGTAACGAGTACTGTTTTTCCACTCGCCGCCAGTCTTGTCCCACGGCCGCGCCAGCCCCAAACAACACACAGAGACTCTGCATTCGATACAATCTGCTGGCCCGGTCACTATTTTCTTATCGGCTAGCTCTGCCCCAATCACCAACCCATTTCTGCTGATCTATGTATTTCTCCTACCGGGGAGCCGGCGGCATACTGCTTTCTCCAGGCTCTCCATCTTGACTCTCCATCCTGACTCTCCTTACTATTTCCTGTTCCTCCTTGTCTCCTAGTCCCTCCTATCTTCCTTTCCTATTGGCCAACGGTGCTTTATTATTAACCAGTATGAGAAACATATACAGAATGACCTCTCCCATCACTCCCCTGCTCCTCTTACCCTATGTGGTCTATGTGGTGAGAGGCCATCCACCAGCCTGTGGCAGATGAAAGGCAGCCTTACCTTTTTTGGCTCGGAGAACCCGCCCCAGTCTCTGGGCTTCCTGCCGTCTGGAGCCACCATGGGAGGAGATCTGAATGAGGACATTTGCTTCGGGCAGATCAAAGGATGTATCACCGACCTACAGAAATAAAGCAGCTATGAGTTTGGGAGTTTTAATATAAGGAATAGTAAGAACAAAAGAATATCAACTAGTCCATAATTTCAATCTCAAATTCCTATAGTTCTAGGGATGGAGTTAGGGCTTCAGGCATGCTAAGCATGTGCTCTCCCACTAAGCTACATCCAGGAGAGCGAGGCACTGCCCTGCCAGCCTGCACCACATACCTTGGAGATGAAGATGGTATTGATTTTGGGGTTGTGCTTGAAGTTCTGGAGAATCTGCATCCTCTCTCCCTGGGATGTGGGCCCGTAGATATAAGGTCTAGAGAGGAGCAAGGAGTTTTAGAAACATCACAGAATCACACTCTTCCCTTGAGTTGACTCAATCAGGCATCTGGTCACACTGACGAGAAAAGCAAGTACACATGGGATATTAGCCATTCCAGCTTGCCCAACTAGCCCTGGGACCATACAATCTAGTCTCAATTCTAACCCCAGTTCTCACTTAGCCTGAAATGTTGACTCATTGGTCTTTGGAGTCCAGTTCAGGGCAGTTAGAAACCTCTTTTCTACATCTCCTAGCCTCTAACCCTGACTATAGACTAAAGACTAGGTCTTTCCAGTTACTGGGACAAGAATAGAGACCTTTAGATCCCAGGGAGTTCTTGAGAGCTCACAGAGATAGGCACATCCCATATTACCAATTGGAAGGGGATTTGGAGGCAACTCAAAATTTTCAACTCTTACTTGTTCAACCGAATGGCATATTCTTTCAAGGCAAATACATTGTCAGCAAAGACAATAATTTTGTCATTCCGACGTTCGTGGAACTTGATCAGAAACTGGCAGGCTCTGAATTTGTTGGGATTCATGGTGTACAGCAGGATTCGTTTCTTTGTTTTGATTGCCACATACTCCCGATAGAACTCAGGAGACATTGGGCACCAAACCTAAGATACAATAAGAATAAGGGATAAGGTACCATTTTCCAAAACAAAACATTACACCATTAAGAACCTTTGATGCTGGTTCATTTAGCAGAATTAGCTTAGCAAAAAACTTTCCAATTCTAGTGGCTTCAATGGCTCAACAAGCAGAGGTTCTTGGGTTTGCAAAGGTCTAGTGACCTGAGTTTGACTCTCAGACTCCACAAGGTAGTAAGAGAGAAACAATCTCTAAAAGTTGTCCTCATCCTTCAAAGCCAGCCTGGTCTACAGAGCAAGTTCCAGGACAGCCAGGGCTGTTACACAGAGAAACCCTATCTCAAAAAAACCAAGAAGCTCCGAGGCAAAACATGAATGAATAGAAACAGGCTAAATTAAGTTATAAGAGCTAGTGGGACAAGCCCCATAGCTAAAGCCGAGCATTCATAATGAATAAGTCTCCACGTCTTTATTTGGGAGATGGTTGGTGGCCCAAAGAAAACTCCAACTAAAGGACAATACAAGAAAGGGAAAGGAGAGGGATAAATAACACTAAGGATGTCTGAAATGGCAATAGTGAATTGTTTTATATTTATAACAAACTACATAAGATATACATCTAAGTAAGTGTATGTGTATACACACACATATGTATATATTGCCTGAGGACGAGGTTGCATAGAACCAGAAGGTGACACATCATCTGCAAAGGCAGGGAAATAATGAATAGTCCCGCCCAGCCGGGATGCCTGTGAACCACGAAGACACCCTACATGTGCACAGTAAGTGGAGCTTACATCATGGCAGTAACCAACAACTGTAATTGGATTGAAGGTTCACTACATAGGAGGGAAACCATGCCTAGCAGTGGAAATCACAGCCACCCACCCAAGGCTAGTAAAGTTGTGTAACTTAGAGGACTTACTGCTGCTACTTTCCTAAACCAGTGTAACTTCTAACCAGGTTCTAAATATCACCCCTCTACCAACAGTTAAGTGCAGTTCTCACTTACCAAGGGTCTTCTTTTTGAAGTAGACAGAGACTGTTACACACAGTCACTGGTCACAAAGCAAAGAACAACTGACTGTGGTGTCCCAAGCCCTGAATGGTATTATCTACAACACAACCCTATCTATACCTAAGGCTCAGCAACATGGTGGCAGGGAGGTAGAAAGATTGTAAGAGGCAGGGAGGTAGCACAGCTGCTGTGAGAACTGTGTCTTCTATACATGACAGGGGCAGGGAAGCTGTACCCATGATATCTTAACAATATGACTACTTAAACAAGACCTGACAAATGACATCATACATGGGGGAAACTCATGCTACTCAATCCTCAGATGAAGTGCTGTAAGCAATTAAGGACTGCAAAGAGAGGGAGAATTAGTCTTTCTTGGAGATAAGTCCCTAACTGGTTATTCAATATTGAGTGGTAAGTCCTAAAAACACTAAAATGATAAGCAAGTTCTATTTATTCATACACACACACCTCAATAATAATTAGAGAAAAAGAGGTCATGAATTTTAGAGGGATATGTGGCTGAGAGGGGTTGGAAGGATTGCAGGGAGAAGAGGGAAACAATGATGTAATTATAATTTAATTTAAAATAAAATAGTGGCTGGAGAGATAGCTCAGTAGTTAAGATTACTAATTGCTCTTCCAGAGGACCTAAATTTGATTCCTAGAACCCACAGGGCAGCTGTCTGACTTCAGTTCCAGGGAATCCAGTGCCCTCTTTTGGCCTCCAAGGGCACTGCATGCATGTGGTATACAAATATGCAAGCAGGTAAACATTCACACAAATAATTTTAAAAAGAAAAATACTCAATATTGAACTGGTTACTAACAAAGATTTTTAAATACAGTCATATTTACAGAATTATATTCATGGTGCTGCTAGTGTGAGAAACCAGAAACCCCTCCACTTATATCACCACATACAAATCAGTACTGCTTGCTATAGAAATTGCTCCTCCCACCTTGGAAGGCCAGCAGCACATCAGACTCTTGGGAAAGTATAAAGCCCTCTGCTACTATGCTACTTTGCAGCATAAGTGTTAGAGGCTTTCATTTCTCCCTGTTCCCTGAACACCAACCCTCACTCATAAATTCTAATAAATATATTTGTTTATTTGTTTGTATGTATGTATGTATGTGAGTGATGAACCCAGAGTCTTTCTCATACATACTAGGCAAGAGCTTTGCCACTGAACAAGTAACAAACCCCTTATAAAAACAATTTAGTAAACAGAATGTCAGTCAATATTAAAAATGGTTTTCTACTGCTAGGTAGTATTTAGTTATATATCAAGTTGGGATACATCATATGAAAGACTACTATACAGTAATTCAAAGGAATGAACTACAGCTACATACATGATCAAGAAAATACTGCGGGGCTGGCAGGATGGCAGGGCACAGTGGATGTGGTACTTGACAAGTATAACACAAGTTCCATACCAGTAACTGCACTGTTAATGGTGGTAACAGACACAACTAAATGGGAGGGTTATTTTCCACACATTAAATATGTTACAAGTTTCTCACACTCATATCAGTAAGAGATGAGTCCCTTCCTGCCTTTTCACAGAGGCTACCTACTCTAGCTATTGAATGGCAGTCATGTTTGTGTGCTAAGATGGATGCTTTTGTCATTCATTCAAAGGCTTACCTTTGACTTTGGACTTTAACACATACCTGTGCGGGTATTCACTAGAAAGCAGTATTAAAAAATGTGTTCTCAGGAACACCACCATAAGGACCACTCGATTTTCTTAGGACTGTGGCACTGGAATTAGTTCGAGTGGTTGCCCGCCTAGACCGCTGCAGCAATCCTTCAGGGGAAGGGTGGACAGAGTACCCAGGAAACGATCACAGAGAAGCAGAGAAAGTGAACTGTGCAGAGGCATGGTCTGTACTGGCTTACTGACTTTACCATATGGCAGAGACAGGGTTCCACTGCACTCTGCAGTGAGGTATGGCTCACCTCTCAAGGTGACTATGGTATGCATGCTCATTTAGACTGGGTCTTGACCTGCTTGTCTGACCATGAGGAATTTATCAACAGATTCCTTCCACTCCCATGGGAGGAGTCCTTTCTTCACATACCACCCAGGGATGCAAATACCTCAGCACACTGGACTTTGGCGATGTACCCATTGTTCTGCAGCTCCATCCAGTTGGCTTCATAAAGTTTGGGCCCAATCAGGAAATTTAAGTCAACAATTTTGTCATCTTCCCGAACAAGGGTTGCAGTCAAACCCAGCTTACAGTGGGCCTGCACAATGGTCAGCACTCGTCGGAACATCTTGGCTGGGGAAACAAAGGGAACGTTCACATCAGCACTTTCTACACTAAGAAGGTACCACACAGAGCTCAAAATTTGGCACTGGTCAATTGCACTGTATGGGAGACCCTGGGACTAGAGAGCTGAGGTCTGGCTCCAGACAAAAACAAAGTAAGAGTTATTTCATCATGCCCTTTAGACCTGTCCAAGAGATAGAAAGAAGAACAAGGGACAAATGACTCCAAGGAGTTCCAAGTTTACAAATGACATCACTCCCTAACAACACTGTCCAGATTCCAGACAGCAGCAGGAAATATGACTTGACTCCAAGCCACACAAATCATTCATCCTGAAGCTGGGAAGTGGGGGCAGAGAGAAAGCTGGCTCTGCTCTATTTCCTATCGTCCCCTCTCAAACCAAAGAGCAATCAGCTCATGACAGTGACAAAGCTCAGCCACCAGTTTGCCTAAGCATCCTACTTACCTGGCTCCCCTCCTAAAGATACCAATTACATCAAGCGTGGTGGTGCATGCCTTTAATAGCACTCTGGAAGCAGAGACAGGAGGATTGTTGAGAGTTCGAGGCCAGCCTATTCTATATAGTTAGTTCCAGGACAACCACGACTACAAAGTGAGACCTTGTCTCAACAAAACAAAACATCCAACAATACCAATGAGACTTACTTTCGTCAACAAGCAACTTTCATTTTCTTCCTTTGTTTTATTATAATTCCTGATTTCATCAAATAAACACATAAATGGGAAACAACTTTTTAGAAATCTTGCGTGCATATGCTTGTGTGTGAATGCAAGCACCACATGCTATATCACATGTGTGGACATTAGAAGACAACTGCAGGTATCCATCTTCATCTTCCACCTTGTTTGAGGCAGGGCCTTTCTGTGGTGCACTGCTGCATATACCAGGCTAGATGACTAGTAGAATCCACTCCCCATCTTCTACAAGACCAGGGTGCTAGGGATACAGATATACTCTAGCAGACAGCTTTTACGTGGGTTCTTGGGAACTGAAATCTGACCCTCCAATTTATAGATTTCCATGGCCACAGCTCTTAAAACTTTTAACACTTTGGAAGAAGATTAAGATGTTTTAAGTCAAGAGACCAATGAGACAGCTCAGCAGGTAAAGAAAGATACTCGCTGCCAGGCCTGATGACCTCAATTCAACGTCTGGGACCCGTGTGGTAGAAGGAGAGAACCAACTCGTGGGGACCACCACGCCCCTGACATGGCATACACATGCCCTCCCTGAAAGTAAATATAAAATTTTTAAATATTTTGGGCTGGGCCACACATTTTAAAGATAGCCTATCCCCACCCCCACAGGGAACTGTTAATCTACTTCTCAATAAAACCTGGCTTGCCTTTCTAAAGGAGGAAAAAAAGTGTTTGAGTCATGGAGTTGGAGGTGTAGCTCACTGGAACAGCATATGTGTCATATACATGAAACTCTGGCTGCAATTGTCAGTATCCCTTTCCCCACAGAAATATGATGTGGGATGCCCTTCTGTATGCTGTATGTTTTATTACCATTGGTTAATAAGGAAGCTGATTTGACCAGTAGCCAAGCAGAGTAGAGCCAGGTGGGAAATCCAAGCAAAGATGCAGGGAAAAAGAAGACGGGGTCAGGGAGACACCACCAGCCACTGGGAAAGCAAGACTGAGGTAATAAGTCATGGGCCTGGCAGTGATAACACAGATTAATAGAAATGGGTTAATTTAAGTCATAAGGGCTGGTTAGTGAAAGCCTCAGCTAACAGGCCAAACAGTTTGTAATTAATATTACACCTCTGAGTGGTTATTTGGGAACTGGCAGGTAGGAGAGAAACTTCCAGCTACACACATGTGAGTCATGCTTGTCTTATAATTAAAGATGAGACCAATAATACTTCAAAAAGAAATGCAATTGGAAGATGAAGAGTTCAGGATATGCCAAAAGACAAATTAAATACAAGAGCCACAGAATAATAGGATGATCAGACTTCAAGTAAATGGCCAGTTTTAAATATCACACACTAAAACAATTTTCAAAAACTTACACGTGATGCCAAAACACAAAAGGATGCACAAGCAAATAAAAAGTAAATGACAAGGTTGTCTTTGAGCAATGATTGCTGGCCCAAAAATATAATAGCAAAGGAGCCCAGGCTTCCCTTATTAAGAGGGGCATTCGAGGCCCAGGCAACAAGAACACAGTGTGGGCCTGGGAGACAGACCAGAGACAGGGACAAAGGACGACTTGGTCTGGATTTTCTTCAAATCTGCATCCCTCTAGACCATCTCTGGCATCCACCACAACTGCCCCAGGTCAGTGAGACATGCTGAACTAAGAGGACACTTCAGTCACTTGGCACAGCATCCCATAAGCCTGCCATCACCCCTCTGTCAACAGAGACCATCACCTGGCTTCTGCTGTCACAGAAGAGTCTGCCTTCTCCTTGAACTTCATATAAATGGAGTCACCTCCTCACTCTGGGTGGAGCTTGCATCACTATCTAAAGTTCATTTGTGATAACTCAACTGTACCTTTGTATGTTCATTGCCAAGCACAGTGCTGAACTTTAAACTAAACACTTGTTAGAACAGTAGAAGTAGTTGGGTGGTGGCTGCACATGCCTTTAGTCTATGTGAGGCTGGCGATCAAATGTAGAGGTAAGCACTGTACTAACTGAACTATCCTGTTCATTACAACACAAATGTATTAATAAACTGTCCCAACAAAGTTCCTTTTAAAAGACCAGCAAAAGAAAAGATCTCTAATCTTTTGAGATCTCAAAGATGTAGCACTCTGCCAGACCTGATGTAGTAAAAGTAGGATGTCAGGAAATTAACTGATTTGTTCACTTTTCTATTTAATAGCATCTCTTGGGGCTTGGTTGCTAATCAATAGGGCTTGCAGTGTTATTAGTTCATATTCTCCTGTCATAGTGAAATGCAATTAAAGTCCAAGATGAGGAAGTCCCACTTGTGTGGACTCTTGTGAGAGCCTCACCACAGACAGCATCAACACACATGCAGAAAAAAGCTCCCATCAAATCTGGAAGGTGTGCTCTCTTTTATAACCACCTGCTCTTGCAGGAGCTAACTGGCATCTCAGGAGAACAGAATTAATCCCTTTTGCAGGTGATATATGACCAAATGCCTTCTCTTACAGAGTCTACCATCTTTCAGAATGGCCTCCAACATATGAAGTCTTATGAACTCATATGAACAGGGTTTCTCTGTGTAGCCCTGGCTACTCTGGAACTCAGAGATCTACCTGCCTTTGCCTCCTCAGTTCTGAGATTAAAGATGTGCACCAACACCACCTGGGTCAATGTAGGAACTCTATGAGACACACTCAAAGGCCTGAACTCAAATCTTGGTTTCACTTTTACAACCAGAGACAAACCAGTGATGTGAACCAGACCAGAGAACAGAGATCACACTATGAGCTCTATCCTTATCACCTGACACTAGGTTCGCACACACCTGAATTTGAGATCTCTCAGTTAAGAACAGCAGCACACATTAAGTACACTCTCAGGAAGAATGTCTCAGCCCTCTCAGGCTTCATACCCAGCCTTAAAGGAACACTGCAGAACAATCTGAGACTCATTTATAAGATGTGACTTCCTTCCTACAACACACCATTAATCCTAGCAGACCCAATACCCATACTCTTTAATGTTGAGTTTCTAAATTATCACAAAATAAATGTAACTCTAGGGAATCAGTTCTATGGATTTTAATTTAGGTATAGAATTGTATGTCTACACCAAAACCAGGACACAGATCAATCCATCACTCCCCCAAAACTGTCTACTGTTGTCCTTTAGGGTGTTTTCTGCCCCAGGAACCACTGGCCTGCTCACCAGCATGATGATACACAAGTTTCTTTCAGCACCATGCAACCTGAACCTCATAAGAGCTTTCACATGTTCATTCCTTTTTATTGCCAAGTTGTGTCCCACATTTAGATGTGCCATAGTCTGCTTACCTAAATATCCCCAGGTGACCACTAAATTTTGGAGCTTATGAATAGAGTTGCTATGGAAACATTCAAGTATAGATATTTTTAAATAAATCTCTTTTCATTTCCTTAAGAGAGCCAAGAGCGGTACAGATGACTGTGATTTTATAGTGAATGTCAATCTGTCCTACAGAGCAACCATCCACTCTGCCATCCCTCTGTTCTAAAATCCCCTCTGCACTGGTCATGACAGTGTTCTCATTTTAGCCACTCTATGTAGAGTAGAGTAACTGTGGCATCTTGTGTTTTACTAGTCATTTCCCTGGTGGCTAATGATGCTTTTCACCTTTAGTGCTGACATAGCATGTGTATATCCTTGCTAATGCCATTTCCTAACATTGCTGTAAGTACCTGAATTCAACAGACAACGAAAATCAGTATGTCTAAAGTCTAACAGACTCCTGGCTGCCCCTTGTAAGCATGCTGTTTCCAAAGCTATTCCCATTTCAGTGAATGTCCTGCTGCCCTTCCTTCACTCAAACCAAAGCCTTAGTCTCACCCCTGATTTCGTCTCTTTCTGCCCTCCACACATAAGCCACATGGGATCTCTGTCCAATCAGATTATCTTCATCTTACTGTGTTCTCCCTGGCTCAAGCCTTTTCTTGGGACTCCTTTCACTGCTCCCAAGTGCTTATGTTCAGCAGCCAGGGTGATTCCTATGGTAAGTCAGTTCAGGTCATCCTGTTACTGATCTTTAGATGGCTTCTTACTCAGAGATGAAGAATATAAGCCAGATCTCCACCATGGCCCATGACGTCCTAAAGATGCTCTGACACCTGCTTCACTGCCAGCCTTGACTGCTCTCAGAACTTCTCTGTGGACACTTGGTTGCCTTAAGTTGTCTGAACATACCAAGTTCTTTTTCTTCCTTGTCTACAAGTTTTTCTTCCTTCCTTCCTTCCTTCCTAGAGGCAGGGGTTCTCTGTGTAATGGTTCTGGCTGTCCTGGAACTAACTCTGTAGACCAGGCTGGCCTCAAACTCACAGAGATTCTGCTCTGCCTCCAAAGTGCTGGGATGAAAGGTGTGTGCCACCACCACCCAGTACATGCCAAGTTCTTTATCACCAAAAGGCCAGTACCCCTACTCAAAGACGTCCAATCTCTACCAGACTGTCTATGAACACCTCTATTAATCCTCAGACATATACAGACCCTGGAAGAGCTTTCATCATGCAAAAAGACTCAAATGGTGGGCGGCCCATTTTCAATGTTCTGAATGTTTTCTGTAAAAAAACGACTCTCTAGAGTAGAAGAATCTTCACTTCAGACCAGGGCTCTTCCTTAATCTCTTTTCGAGGAGGAGCTGCCCAGCCAGGCATGCTGACTCATATCTAACAGTTACTCAGGAGGCTGAGGTGAAGGTGTGAGGTCAGCACCAGCCTGGGAAACACAGAAAGATCACATCTCCAAAACTCAAAAACGAGAACAGTACAACACCACCAACAACAAAAACTCAAGAGATCACTTGCTTAGAGCACTGTGCATCACTAAAAGGAACACATCACTGTTATGACACAGATGATCTATGCAAAGTGAAAGATGATAGATAGAAGAAAATAAGTACTGCACTGTATCTTTTATATGAAAACTCCCAGAAAGGGTACATCTGGAACAGTGGTTCATAATCTGTTCGCCTTGATCCCTTTGGGGTTGAATGACCCTTTCTCAGGGGTCATATATCAAATATCCTGCGTGTCATATACTTACATTGAGACTCATAATAGCAGCAAAATTACGGTTATGAAGTAGCAACAAAAATAATTTTATGGCCAGGCAGACAACTTCAATCCCAGCACTCAGAAGGCAGAAACAGAGGGATCAATGCCAGCCTGGTCTACAGAGCAAGTTCCAGGACAGCTGGGGTTACACAGAGAAATCCTTTCTCCAAACTAGTAATAGTAATAATAATAACAACAAAAACAACAATAATAATTTTATGATTAGGGTCACCACAACATGAGGAACTATATTTAAAGGGTCACAACATTAGGAAGGTTGAGATCCAATGATCTCAAGTCAGAAAGTAGCATAGGCTGCCTCAAAATGCAGAAGAAAATAAGGACTGACTACATTAGAGATTCAGGAGATGTTCTAAACTAGATCATGTTTTTTACAGCTCTAGGAATTTACTAAGACCTGTTGGATTATACTCTTATAATGGGTGACTTTTACAGCAAATAGATTATAGCACTGAGCCTGTTTTAAGAAAAAGATAAGTCTTCAATGGGAAAAGTTGAATTTATATAACATACTGACAACTGATACTTTTGTCTTCATGTAAATGAACACAGCATTGTCATCAAAGGTATGTAGTGCTCTTGGGTCAGTTTCCCAGGACCATAAAAATGGGTTAAAGGTTAAGTTTCAACAGTGAGAAGGTGTAGGAAGGAAGAGACCATCACTCTCGGCTCCGAATGTGTACACCTACCTCCCAGCTCCATCCCATCAGGCTGAATGACTACTTCAAAGCTTTGCCTACCAATGAGTAGAATATACAGAAGCCACTTGCAACCCCTAAGTGGAAGTCAGCTTTTGTATAAACAGTAAGCCTCCACACCTCCTTACCTGGAATGGTGTGCACCTCGTCAAGGATCATGAGGCCCCACTCCTGGGTTTTGAGCCATTCCATCACTCTCTCAGCCTCCCAGGACCTTTTGGTGGTATGGCCCAGCATAGAATAAGTGCTAATGGCAATTGAGCAGCCAATGGGCTTGTCCTTGGCATCCGATGTGAAGCGGCAGATCTGGCTATCATCAATGGTTGACCACATCTTAAACTGTGCTTTCCACTGCTCCACAGACACAGCTGAATTGCCCAAGACCAGGCAGCGCTTTCTGACTGTGCATGCAGCAGTCACACCAACCAGAGACTTCCCGGCACCTACAAGCAACCGAAGAGTGATGCTAACCAACAGCAGACTGAAACAAAGGTCAGGCATGGACAGAATGACTCAAAAGGACTGGAATCTAGACAAAATTCATATACCAGCCCTCACAACCAGTATCTGTAAGGCATTTCATAAAGAGATGACCACTTGGACTTGTTTATGAGAATTAGCAGAAGCAGGCATGTCTGTAGCTCCTTTACGCATCATACTTAGAATGGTGAAAATGATACACCAGCAAAGTGAACAATACTCCTTTTACTGCCACTGACTTAAAGAAGGGAAGGCTGGAACGAAGAGCTTTTTGTCCATGGTTACATGCACAGCATACATTGTAAGCTGTCATTGGACAGCCTTTAACTAACAGGACAGTCAAGGCTCAGGAATGCACTAAGTGTGTATGCTTCTGGCAAAGAGAGAAGATAGAGTTCTTTGAATTACTTTAGTATCGCTTTCAATTAGCAGATTTAGGTGAAAAAAAAATCAAACTGTTCAAAAATGATTCTGACACAATCTATGAAGCTTTATGAAGAAAATTGAAGGTAGAGGGCCATCTCTAGAAAGTGTGTCCAGGGTGGAGTTCCCAGGTGAATGTGTGTGGCCTCTGGCTTTGAACCTATGTAGACCTGATACTACTTATAACTGCAAAGTCTGACAGAGGGGCATGCATATGTGCAAGCGTGTGTGTCTGCTGCCTTTCCTCAGCCTTGCATACCCATTCACAAGCCATCAAGAACAAGCAACACTTGTGGCGAGGTAGCCTCCAAGTTCAAGACTGACTCTCGAAGTAAGGAGCCGTGCTGTATGTTCAGCAGCACCTGGGCAGCATTGCTGTGTGCTAATACAATACACCATGCTCCAGTTTTCTTCGACACCTCCAGAATCAGTCAAGGCTTCATAGGTTCCTTAGCCAAGTCATTTAAAGTCATTCTCATCCCCAATTAAATGAGCTCAGATATATCCATAGGGGCCTAGACTAAAGGCTGCACAGAGCAAGCCCTTCAATAAGTATCAGTCAAGCCTGGAATCAGGAAGTGGTCTGACCTTGGCCATTTACAGGCAATGTGCTAGCAGGGGAACACACTGGGTAGGGCAGGTGGCAGCTACTACAAAGATGGAGCCACTTTCACTTGGGCCTCCCTTACCACAGGGAAGAACAATGACTCCAGAGCGCGCTCGTCCATTTCCAAACATCTTCCGCAGGCTCTTCTCTTGATAGGGTCTGAGCACAGCTGTGGGCTTCAGGTCAATGTTGATATCTGGGTTGAGAGAATCATTCCGGAAGTCATATTCTGCCAACAGAGGGTACTCTAAGTAGATGCAGCGCTTCTGGAGCTCCTCGATCATTTCCTAGGAGCCAGCAGGAAGGACGTTTGATAATCTCAACTACAAAAAGTATTCAAGACAACATTCAAAAAGGCCTCATGATCAAAATCTAGAGTTTTATCTGAATGAATACAGTTTCAGGTTAGCACAGAAAAGTAACATAAGTTAGGAACACGGTCAAAACAAATGTTTTTGTTTAGTTGGTTGTGTTTTTCGACGTCTCATCTAACCCAGGCCAGCCTTAAATTCACTGTGTAGTTGAGGATGACCCTGAACTGTTGATTCCTCCTGGCCTCAACCTTTCCAGGCTGAGATTACAGATATATACTGCCACAGCCAGTTTATGTGGTGCAGGAAACTGAACCCTGGGACTTACATATGCTACGAAAGTTATTCTACCAATAGAGACACAACATTGGTTGCCTCAAAGTGGACTTTAATCAGAACCAAAATGGATCCAGTGGAAACCAGCCTCCTAGCCCAAGGAAGGACATTCAGGAGACTATCAGGGCCCACACTGGTAAGAACAAAACTGTAAACTTACAAGAATCCCTTTCTTTTGGAGTAGAGGTTGCTGACACAGACTAGACTGGTAAACAAACCTGTTTAACTTCAAAGGAGACTGTCTGGGTCTCTTCTTCCTCTTCCTCATCCTTGTCCATTTGCTCATAAAATTCAAACAGGTCTTTGGGGATGTCAGATTTGGCCTGTGGATCTACCACCTGGGAAGTAGAAGGCCCGCCACTACCTTCTGTTGTCTTAGAAATCTGTAAGAGAAAGATAGTCTAGGACTCCACAACACTGAACCTTGCTATCAATCATGAATGGAAGCTGTAAGGGGCAACAGCAGCAGGGCAGCTAGACTGCCAGTTCTGGCTTACAGAAAGAACTAAGGTCATAAATTCCCAACACCCCCCCCCTCCCTGAATCCAGGAGCTCACGCACAGCAGATCTGCTTGTGAAAGTTTCTGTGATGAGTTCTGTGGCCTCCCCCTCAGCATTCCTCAAGCGACATTCACGGATCACAGGGTCTTGAAGAAGATGCTGGATGACATCAGGGTGGGAACTCTCAACAAAATACCTACAAGCAGGGAAGGAGGGAGGTCCCTAGGAGCCAGCACACCATTTCCAGAACATTCTGCAACTGTAATTCAGTTAGATGATCTGAAAATTATAGCCTCATAACGACTCTTCCCACCCTTTTGAAGATAACAGATTTTGAAAATAACAGATAGGAGCTACGGGCAAAGAAATAACATGCAGAGAGTCATAAGAGATGCTCATTTTGAAGTTATATTTATTGTCCTGTCTGCAGCAGGAGTGCAAACAACCTTATTAGTGAAATTCTCCTAAATATTACATGTTTGCAGCTGGGAAAGGCATACTGTTGAACTCATCATAAATGCTTAAAGCTAGAGTATGATCATTGCTGTTGTAACCTTCTTCTTTGAAACATCTACATAAAACAACTACTAACTCTACCTAGGTAACCAACACTGCAAATTTTAACTTCTGGAACTCTTGTTTCGTTTTTGTTGTTTGAGACAGGGTTTCTCTGTGTGGCCCTGGCTGTCCTGGAACTCACTCTGTAGACGAGGCTGGCCTCGAACTCAGAGATCTGCCTGCCTCTGACTCCTTCCTGAGTGCTAGGATTAAAGGTGTTGATGACCATGCCCAGGTAGGATTCTTGATTATCAGCTGGAGGAAGTTAACTAGACTACAGGATTAGAGAATCCTATCCCTTCCCATACCCCCTCAATTTTCCGTCTTTGTCTCAAGTAGAGTCTGAGCCCAGCCCCTGCCCTTGGCCCTTCCTCCTCTCTGGCATGCAGAGTGCCTCCCACCTCCTCTTACCTGTTGTGCTTCAGGACCAGCTTGACTTTTCCATAGCTGACAGTACACAACTGCAAGCAGAGAGAACACCAAACAGGAACTCAGTTCTCAGGACTTATCATGCTTTAGCACAGACAAGTGAGGAGCTGAGTGTGCTTCAGGAAAACCCATATGCAGTCACAGGTGCCTAAAGGGAGCTTTTTTCCACTGACCTCAAGTTTCTAGAGACAAACACCTTCCCCTCCCGTCTAATTCACATGCCTAGATTTTATTTATAATAAATAAACACTTCTAAAAGCCAAGCAAACAAAAAAAAACTGTTGTGATTTCCATTTTGTTTTCCCCTGCATGCCCACAGCCCCCATCCTGATCTGGAGGCTCATCCTGCCTCACCAGAAGTCATCAGGTACACAGTGAGCACTCAGCAGTACTTGCTACACAAGGCAGGTTCAAACATCATAAATGCTTAGGGCTTTCCACCAATGTTCTCATTTCCCAACTAAAAATTTAAACTTTTTAAACTGGGCAGTGGTGGCACACACCTTTAATCCCAGTACCTGGGAAGCACAGGCAGGTGGATCTCTGAGTTCAAGGCCAGCCTGGTCTATAGAATGAGTTCTAGGACAGCCAAGGGTACATAGAGAAACCCTGTCTTAAAAAAGAAAAAAACAAACAAATAAATAAAAACAACAAAATAGCACAAACCCCCCCAGCTCTTTATTGGCAAATGAACTCAGGACCATGGAGCTATACCTCTAACCACAGCTGCCTCTATTTTTAAATCATAAGACAAGATCCTGTAAACTTACCAGCTTGGCCTTAAACTTTCAATCTCCGTCCCTGGACAGCTTGAATTAAAGGCATGTGCCACCATGCCCAGCACAATGTAAGCTTCATGGTGACAGGGAACACAGTTTAAATCCTTTCACATCCCCAATCTGCTAGCAGGAATCCCATCATTTGTGTGTTGGCAATGATAGCTCCATACAGATTCTGAGATGCCCTCGGCCACCACAGCATGGCCCCAGCACCATCACCCTTGTAGGCAGCTTCCCACCAAGGCTGGGCCTAGCCCTGGTGATTTCTCCTTCTATATCACAACAACAGAGAACTCTGCAGAGCTCCAGAGCGTTTCTGGGAGTAGATGTCTCTGGTATTCTTCTGCCTCCAGATGTTAGCCAACGGTAACTGTCCTAATATTCACTTATGTTCAACTGCTGTTCCCAAGGAACCCTCCTTACTTCCACATTTGAAGTTTTGACTTTCCCTAGTAGAATTCATTTACCATGGGTCTTGAGTTAAGTATTTAACCTTAAATGGAGCTCACTACCTGTAATAGCCAGTCACCAAAAATCCCTACAACAAGGAATACTTTCTCAGAGTTCTAGATGTTCATGCTCAATGGACCAGGACCAGCTGATTGAGATTGTGGTCAGGTCTCCTGACTGGTAGATAGCTACCTTCTCTCTACTTAGTCCCATGAAGAATGAACTTATGATAACTGTATTAAGACAAGTATCTTTCTGATTGGGAGGTCTCACTCTTATGGCCTCATTTAAGTTAACAAATACAGGTACCCGAGGTTAGGATATATGTATGTATATGTGTGTGTGTGTGTATTCATATATTCATTTATATATTTATATGTATATATTCACACATACATATGTACACACACACAAACTTTCAAATGCAGTCTATATAACCACCCATTCAGACCTGTTTCCCCAAATAACTCTTGCTAGAATGGACCTGAAACATAACCCCATGGCTAGGAGCAACTCAGGGGAAGTATAGCTTCAGCCAGAACCATGGCTGGATCCAAAGCATCAGCAGCTAGGCAATAAGCTATTGTGCTACCAAAGGAGATACAAACCAGACATTTTCAAAGCAAAATACAGTACCTGAATACACCACAGCACTTATCAAGATAATCAGAATTGCTAGCAACTCACCTTAATAAACTGGATAATACCATCAGGGACTCCAGTCTTACTGAGCTTTCTGAGGTACTCAGTGATGTCACTGGTTTGCAGCCCAACACTGACAGCTGCATAGAGGGAGTAGGCAGTTAGCTTGTATTCGTGTACATGAGTAGGCCTGCACACTGGCTCTGCAATTGCCACCAGGAAATCTTGGGCATATTTGTAAACCGGAGAGAAGGCTTCCAAAAAAATGTGGCCATCAGGAGCCTAAAAACATCAAGTAAACACAATGGGCAAGAATATTAATGAGCTGCAGAGACCACTAGACTCTCATACCATTATCAGAAAGGATGAGCTGTCCAGTGCTAAAGATATTCTTGCAGCCAATCTTTCAGGTCCTATTACTTTAATTAGACACAGAAGAGCAGACAAAAAAGGTTTGCAATGTTCCAAATACAGAAACCTCCCCTAACTTACTATTCTCAAACTGCCTTTTAGAGACAATGAGTGTAGAACATTATGTCAAGCAAACTCAGCTACCAAATACATGCCTTCCATTAACTTGAAAGGGGGCCAAAGAGATGGCTCAGTGGTTAAGATCACTGCTTCTCTTGCAAAAAAGCTGTGTTCCATTGCCTATAACCATGAGATGGAAGAGGTGGATGGGCAGGCAGGCAGATGGGGGGTGGGTAGGCGGGTGATCGCTGGCCAATCAGTCTAGCCAAACCAGGGCTGGGCAAATCGGTGAAGAGTGACTGAGGACAACCTCCTGACATCAATCTCAGGCTCTATAAGCACCCCATGCGCACACCTGCACAATGTACGCACATATACCACACACACAGAGAATAAGTAAATACTATTTGTACATTTATTGATTGTATGTGGTATATGTGTAAGTGCATGCATGCCACAGTTCCAATGTCGAAAGTCAGGGGACAACTTGCCAGAGCTGGCTCTCTCCTCCTACCATGTGGGTTACTGGTACAGATCAGGTCTCACTGTTCACCTGCTGAGTTACCTGGCTGGTCCATAATGCTATTAGGCAAATGGCATTCACCACTGTGAGGTGGGCTAGGGAGAACTGGGGAATGCCTAGGTCACACCAGCTATTCCAATGTGCACGTACAGTTGTCTCCGCCAGCTGCTTCAAAAAAGCAGCGCTTCTGACTCTTATAATTTAGAGGTATGATAATGTCCAAGATTTAGCTGCCACACAGACTTTTCGGCCATGCTTACTGTAAGGAAAAAGGGCCAGCTAAAGAAACACACCCTGAGCAGAGCCAAGGAACACCCGTTAGCACTGCAAGAAGAACCAAAGAAATGCACCCTGACCCTGAAACCTGGAATCAGAGCCAGCGAAAGAAATATACCCTGGTCCTAAAATTAGAGCCAAAAGGCCAAAAAGGACCAGTGAAAGAAACACACCTGGGCCCTGAAACCAGAGCCAAATCTGACCCTAAACCTGTGCAGAAATAACCAATTTTGAGCACCAGATCTAGCCAGTCTGAGCTCAGGGACTGAAAACTGATTTCCAATCCCTACCCTGGAAATCTCCCTGGAAAAAAACCCACCCCTAAGGATCCCTATTTAAACCCCCATGTTTGTCAGCCTGTGTCTGTTCAGCTTGCTCTTCCTGGGTTCTTCCCTCCCAATGAATCTCTTAAATGAGGTTTGGGTGAGACCTTGTCTCTGAAGCAGAGAAGACCCTGGGCTGTGCGGAGCAGGGCTGTAACACTTTTCGCCAGGGAAATGTTCCCGTGGCAAAGCGAAGTTGTTACACTCTGCTCTCAGGGGGACTGGAGTCCAACTGTAACAACTTGGCTGCGGAAATCCCTCTCCTGCCCGAGCAGAGCTGATACAGTGGGGAAGCCTTTCCTGAACTCTAAGCTGCTACGCTGACTGTGACCTATGGTCCATCCCTGTCCGTCCCATCCGAGCCACAGAAATGCTTACACTCACCACCCAAAGGGGCCTGGAAACATGGTCGCTCTTTAGCGGCATCTGCTGCCTGTAGTCCTTGGCTCCATATTCATCCAGTTTGGTGCCGGACTCGTCCACCTGTTTCCCGGCGGCTGAGGGCACCGCCTCCTGAGAGTCGTTCCCCGGAGTGTCGTCTTCGTCCTCCTCTTCCTCCTCATACTGCCTCTTTTTGGACTTCTTCTTATCTGCGACAGAAGTGAGCCCAGCAAGGTCCTAGGATTCCCGCCGCACTGCACAGGGGAACTTTACGTTCTCCCGAACCGGCGCTGCGCATCCCGGCATCCCCCAGGAGTCCCGCAGACGCCTCCCACCCTCGGCCCCGCGTCAGTCTCCTGGACCCAACAGACCGTTACAAGGAGTCCTTACCGCGATCTACTCGGTCTCTTTTACCCATAACGGCTCCAGGACTAGATAGACAGCCACACCACACGGCACCGAGTAAACTCCGGAGGAGTTACTTCAGAGGAACTTCCGGTCCATGCCGGAAATATAGCACCAGACCGTCGGAAACCCCGCCTCTGAGGCTTTGGACCGGAAGAGCGGAGCTACACCGCTCACAGCGCACCTGAAGTGAGCTGCGCGTGCGTGGGGTGTTCGTCCTCCGCTCGACGAGGTTGTCTTGAACCTTATTAGTTGTAGGGGCCTTGCGCTTATTTCCCCGATAGTTCAGGCTGGCCCCCCCGCTCAGAGATCTGCTTGCCTCTACCTCCCCAGAGCAGGGATTCACGATGCCCTGCCTTCGCTCTGGGTTTTGTTGAGGCCACTAAGGTAGGACAGTGAATAAACCTGGATAGTTCCCTCAGCCTCCCTTGAGCTGGGCGGGAATCACAGGCGTGTTCCACCACACCCGGTTTCTGGAAATTAAATCGTAAACGAGAGGGGTGGGAAGTACACATTGTTGTAAGGTAAGCAAAATGGGCCAGTGTCATTCATTCTAAATGGAATGGTCCTGGATGGGCTGTGTGGCGCAATTTTTGCCTATACCAGAAACCAAAGAATAATCTTGGGGCCTCACCAAAGATAACATGAACAATAACTCGGCACGGCAATTCTTTTTGAAAAGGGTGCACCAGAACCCAAAGGGACTAACAAGCACATCCGAGGAGGCTGTTCACGTAGTTTTTAATTTAGTGATTGTCTTTTCCCCATTGGTTGGGGTCAGACCTCGCTGCTTTTGACAAGTATCCGGTTTTAAAAACAAGGCACAGAGGAAATGGAAGGAAAGGAGGAAAGATAGGGTCAGTTGTTCTGAGCCATCAAATTCTGGTCAGCAGTCTGCGTTAGCCAGGGCTTGGGGTGGGGGATGTCCCTCCCATCTAGCAGGTTCCAGCCCTAGCACCACATAAACCAAATTTGGCCCTCATGTCAGTAATCCCATCACCTGGAAGGTGGAGGCAAGAAAGAATGTTAGCCTGAAATACATGTTACATGTTTCCAAAAATAGTACAGTGGTCCTGGACTAGATCTAAGCAAAACAAATGAAGACTGGTTTCGGTTTCCTTCTGTGTTTATTTTGGAAGAAAAATGGATAGGATTTGCTGACTGAGATAATATGGAAAGTGGGGAGGAAGAAAGTAACACCCAAGACTTTTGGTTTCAACAACTACAAAATGATGTACCTTAGGGAAAGTTCAAATTGGGAAGATGATTCAGAGAAAGATGTAAGTGGTAGTACTAAGTCTATTTGGTGTCCCATAATAAAATGTCACAGGTGGCATGATTTCAACAGCAAAACTTAGATAGGAAAGGAGGAGGGGACCATAAAGAGACAGGGGCAAGGAAAATAACAAAGCATGTCATATGGATGAAAATGTTACGATGAAATACATTATGCTAACAAAAAAGCAAATAAGCAATACAAAATTGGAATATGTTTTTAAAGAGAGCTGGGAAGATAACTTAGTGGGGAAAAGGACTTGCTGCACAAGCATCCAAGGCTTGATTTTGGGTCCCCAAAACCTACACAAATGGGACAGGCAGTGTTACACGGCTGTGATCCTGGCACCGAGGGGCAGAGAAAGGAGAATCCTTGGAGCTCAGTGGCCAGTCTAATCAGTAATCTCTAGATTTAGTGAAAAGTCCTGTTTCTAAAAAAAAAAAAAAAAAAAGTGAAATGGGGCTGTGGGGAGATGACTCTTCTAGAAGTCTGTGGTTTGCTTCCCAGCACCCATATGGTGGCTTATGGCCATCTCTAAATCCAGTTCCATTGGGATCCCAGGCTTTCTTCTGACTTCTGCAAGCACCAGTCACACATGGGGTGGACATGCATTCAGCAAAAATGTCCATACAAATAAATCTAAACAAACAAAACAAAAACAGGTAGCACCTGGGTAACCTGCTTCCTGCAGACAGTAGGCTCATGGAGCAAGCCAAAGCATTGGGTTCTGAATTCAAATGAGAGACCTTGCCTCTAGGTGGAGAGCAAAGGACAACTGTACACACACACCAGAACAAATGAGAAAAGCAATAGAGTACACACATACCAAGCAGGCATGGGAGAGTGAAAGTCAGCTCAATTTGTGGACTCACTTTCCTTTGGTCTATACTGCCAGAGTCTGTATTGAAAATGTGTCCACTGTCTTCATGGTGGCCATTTTCCTCCTTTGTGCCTCTGCTTTGTTTCAGGTGTCTATGCTAGTCTTACCCATCTTTGCATTCTATGGGCTAAACAGGTTCTCACCCTCTGGAAACTTCCCAGATCAACCCTGGCAGGGGCTGGGGGAGGGGGGAGATCCTACATTCATTGGGGATGTGGAGGAAAGCACAGCACTGAGATCACTCCAGATGGAGGACTTGTCTTCATACTTTCAAAGCCTCTCAAGTATTATTAGTCACACTACTGGAGAGGTTCAGCTGTGCCTATCAAATGCATCCCTGGAACTTCAGATTTCGTACACTCCAGAAGAGCAAACCATAGGTAGATGGCTTCCAGAATTTGATTCTATCCACTGGTCTCAGGCCTAGTTATCTAATTCCACGGTTATTCTTAGTTGAGATCCATTCTCACACCACCAAGGAGCAAAGCTGTCTCTCCATATGCATTTCCCCACTTTAGTCAGCCTCCTGCCTCCTGTACCTTTCAGTTTATTTCAGTATCCAGCCACAGCACTCACCACAGCTCCCTCTCTGAACCTTCCCTTATGCCAAACAAATGGCCCCTAGAGAACCTCAGGTTTGGAGTCATAAAATGTGACAGAATGGGAATTCTCTCCTCTGCTGGCCCATCTACTGGAGGAATCACTATCTCACCAAACCCCACAACTGGAGTTGAGGATCATGAGGGCTATAGGATTCCCTAAGAACAGGACTGCCTGGCTTTCATCTAGCTTTCCTTTTGAAGTGGCATCTGAGTCCCCCTCATGGCTTTTCCTCTTTTCTCTCCTTGGAATAAAGTATTTTTCTTACTCTGAATCTCTCTTATCAGATGCCTTGGGTTGTTTTGCTGTGTTAATTCTTAATATAGTCAGAGGACACATGGGTTCTGAGGACTGGGTTCAGGCTCCCAGGCATGTGTGGCAAGCACTTTCACCTACTGAACCATTTCCCCAGCCCTGTGTTTGTTTTTAATCACTATTACATTCAATCTGGGCCATCATTATGTCCACACAAAGATCTACTAAAGAGGCTTTATGGACATTACAGGGTTAGACACAGTTTCTAGGTAGCTGCTAGAATAAGCAAGAACAAGCAAGCAGGAACTTCTATAAAAACGCTATGTCAAAGAACATATCTGTACACACAAGTCACAGTGGGAATAAATACCAGTTTTATTAACACTCAAAGTGCCACCATTTATGTCCATCCCATAGTCCAGAAGTTTACTGAGAGAGTAAGCCTCTGTACCACAATCTGTCCAAAGATGAACAGGAAAGAAAAAGTATGTCTCACTGCACTAAATATTGCAGGCCTCCATGCATGACAAATAAAGATGTGTCAATAATACACAAATTGCCATATAAACAAAGCCATTATCACTAACAAAATATAAACATGGTTTCTTTTATATTAAATTTTTAAAAAGCTATTTACCAGCAAGAGAAAAATACATAGAAATTATAAAACTCAAGAAATTTTACACAATTTTTTACAAGAACCATTTTGAATGAATAACAAACCCAAAGTGTGTATGAAATGTGGTACATACTACACTGTGTCTGGCTTCTGGTAGGTTCTAATCACATGGGTTCCTTTCAATCTAATAAGCTTAGTGATAGTGAACATCAACTGTAGACTTTATTCCTAACACAAATCATTTTATAACACCACACACTTTCAGAAGGTTTCCACTGAACATTGAATACAGTAACATTATCAGACGGGAAACCTAATTTCCAACTCTTTCTGCCAGTTGCTTAAAACACACAGTACAGTATAAAGAAACACCGAGTATTTGGAGATTCCTAACACAATGGTAGTCAACTTTGAAGAATCACAATATGCCAATGCATTGTTTCATAAACTGTCTAACTTTGCTCAGTAAGAGAAAAATTAAAACTTGAAAACTTTGGAAATGAGGAAATATTAAAAAAAAAAATAGCCGGACAGGTCTAAAGTAATGGAAATATAAAAATCTTGACATGTCTTCAAGACAATTTAGTTTCTCACACTTTTAACAGCTCTGAGAGGTCAAAGGCCATGTCAGTGGACAGTGTGTTTTGCTACTGTTTAAAAATCTCCCACCCCAACCCCCAAAAAGGATGTTATTTGCAAGAGTATTTTAACTGAGCTCTAAGCAAAATCTGTATCCAATTCTTGAACTACAAATGTTTAAATGGTGAAAACCAAAATTTAAAATATAATTTTGACCAGCCAGATGAAAATATAGTATATGTATATATATATAGTAAATAATCTTTCAAAAAGCTTTTACATATATTTATCATAAAGTTTTTTAAATTGTAGAAATGAAATGAAAAATAAGAATTTACTCAGATATATACATGTGCCTACACACAGAAAAGGACATCTCAACACAAACACTTATCTCTTGATATAGAATACTTTCAACCTAGGAACTGATTCAGAATACAGGACAAAACTAGAATGCAACACTGAACTCCTGAGTTCCTCAACAAAGACAGAACCACACAAGGTAACTTTGCAAAAGCAAAAAGGTCCGACTAAGTGTTGTAGCAGCGTAGTAACTGAGGGCTACATTTGGGAAGAAGTGCAAACACGAGGACAGTAGTTCAATGCACACACTCATGATTCTCAAACACTCAATAATTATTGGTCATATAAATCAGTGTACAAATTAAATGTTTGGAAAATGTGCAAAAAAGTCAACATTGATAAGAAACAAAAAAATATACATAATTATAAACTGCCCAGTATTAAACTGAGATTAAAAACATTTGCTGAAAATAATACATTAAATATAGAGAATTTAATGGATACATTTTAAATTTACATTAAGTCAAAGGGTAAATTTACAAATTGATAATCATAGTTTGTAAGATAAAAGTTTATTTTAAAATTTATCCGAGTTTATTTACAATGAATAAAAACAACCACATGAAAGAGATGTTAGACATTAAAAGTTTTTTGTTTTTTTGGGTTTTTTTTTTTGGTTTTAACGTTGTTAGAATATTTCAGAATACAGACTGAATTTTAAAACCAATATCAAATAGAAGAAATGTAAACCTTTATTTACTAATTATAAAAGACAAAAAAAAAAAAACCACAAAAACAAAACACCTGTCTTTAAAGAAGTACTCTCGTCCCTAGAGAATGTAGTATTTAATACACAAGGGTTTGGCCCACTTCCTTTCTGGCTTGTAGCTTCCCACTAGTCTACTCCCCTTTCTGTGGGTGGGAAAGTCTTTGGAAAAATAAGAACATGTCAAATATATCCTGGAGTCCAAGCATCTACTCAAGGTTAACATATATTTTACTTGTCTCCCCTAAGTAACACTAATGCCAAAATCACTGATTACACAGGAGTTTTTTTTTCTTTTAAAGAAATTATAAAACATAAAAATAAATGGACACAAAGTGCTTTTCAGAATAGTCATACACTTTTCTCACTGGCATTACAAGATCCAGAAACCCAAAGTAGGGGACAAATTCTGTAAGCTTTAAAGGACTAGAGAGCAGATGCTTCTGTATGTTCTAAACTGTCTATGGCACAAAGCAGACCAACTCATAACCTACTTTTCTTCACAGCATTGTTGTAATGTCCCTTAAGTCAAACACAAGCTCAAAAATGTTGAGACACTATAAAGAAAATAAGTCACCAATCTGAGGGATCAGATGTCAGTACAAATGTACATACATCAGTGGTCAAACGATGTTAATAAGATTGGCACACATACAAACTTAAGTCTGCAGTATCTATATAGCTCCACAATAGTTTAAGGAAATTCTGTATCTCTACTAAATGCAAACACTGATCACCTGTCCTTTTCCTTGAAAGACAGATTGGCATAAAATTCTACTAGCATCTGCTCTATACTATTAGCTTACACATGGGCAGATTTAACAGGGCTAATCATTTTGGCTATATGTGCAGGGAATACAAAAGCTTTGGTTTAAAGTGATTCTGGTAATACAGGCTGAGATACAAACAAACATCATCAGGCAGAAGGACAGGAGTATTCTCTTGTTTAATGTCTTTGCTGTTAGGAAACAATACCTTATGACTGTCTATTAAAATACACAAACACAAAACCATCAAGAATTATATGAGATTGTATATAGGCAATGGATACAATTTATTCATTTCTTTACTATAGCTATGACTCCTCCCTTGTCTTCCTGAAGCTCAATCTTTACCACTCGTAGTACCTCTGAGAAAAAAAATGTCTAGATTCCCCTGAAAGCTTATCATCTCCAGGTCTGAAAGGTCAGAATGGAGAAAAGGATGGCCCTGGTATTTCCACAGCTCTTATGGGAGAAGTCAAAGCAACATTAAAGATACCTATGAAGTAGGAACAGTGGCATCGCAGAACTCCTTCCTTAGCTAACCAAAAAGAGGTATAAGAATATTTCCTTTTGAAGACTTGATAAGCTAAGGAAGCTGGTTGGGTTGGATAATGTCTGGCAGAATTCCTATTCCAAAGAGTTCATAAAGAAATATCTAAGACTGAATATTTTCTATTTAAGAATTATATATAAGCTAATTATCATACACATACACACACACACACACACACACAAATTGAATTTTAATCTACTTTTAGCAACTAAGAGCTTGGCAATTTACAACAAATACCTTTATTAAAACATCATTTGCACTACCTACTTAGAGAAAATATACTGACATGCCTACTTGAGGATGATTATTCTCATCTCACATTAGTAGATCACACATTTTCAGTTGTTCTTCCAAGAACAAAGACACATCTAACTACACCTTTCTTCCTACCCCTGCCCCAGCTCAAAACACACACACACACAAACACACACACACACACACACACTTCACACAACACTAAGCTAGAGTAATAGTCAAAATGTTAAACACTAAGGATTAGAATTTGCTGTCCCTGGATTTCTTGCTCATTGCCTCAACCTTTGTAAAACACTTAAACGAGTGCTTTAGGGCAAGACAACAATCCTAGTTCTTTGAAAATCATAACCAAACAATAATGCACAAAGAACTTGGACAGTGCCAATATGACTGAAAATCAAGTAATCAAGCCAAACATCAATTTACTATGTCTTTTAGAATGAGAATACCTTTCTATAGTTTATTTTAGGAATTCACATCTAGTGGAGATTGCAATCAGATAAATGCTACTGTTTCTCTCCTAACTTTTTAAAAAGGAGGTAGAAAGGGTAAGAGGAGGAAATAAGCATCAAGAAACACAGGTGCCAACACACAGTCTAAGGCCAAATAAACTCTTGAGGCCTAGTGATTTTGGAAAACATTTTGTTAGGTAATTTGAATTACAAATATAAAATAAAATTAAGGCATACAGAGAAAAAGGCACTACTAAAAATTAACAAATTGCTTTTCACTGAAGTTTAATCAGTGTTAAAGTCAAATAAATATGAATGTTATATCTAAAAGTAAATGCCAAATTTAATGATAAACAATAGGGTCTCAAAAAAAATCTGATCTTAGTGTAAGAAATACTTGGTATGAGTTCAACCTCTAACAAATATTTTTGGGTATTTTAACACCTAAAACTAAAATAAACTTTTGAGGGTTTTTTTCCCCCTTAAAACCAAACTAAAACAGTAACAAATGCTGTTACCCCCAATACAGTGTACTAAGGAATAAATGCTCCATTGTCACAGAACATTCTGGGGCTGTGTTGTATAGTAAGAGCAGTTTCTGACAGAGGTTGCCTAACATGGGATATGGGGATAGTTTTACTCTAATCCTTCTTGTTAATGTTTTTGGAGTCTATACTAGCCAGCAATTACCCAAAAATTCTTCCTTATTATTTCATATAAAAATCCTAACACTTTAAACATACTGCTAAACTTTCAGAGTTAGGGTATGCCATAAAGTAATTGCCTGCCCATACTCCTCTTCAACTGTAACTTCCTGAAGTGAATTAATTTAATGTGACATAGCACATTACAATTATTGAGTAAGAAAATGATAAAGACTGACCTTTTTGTTTTGTTTTGTTTTAAATAAACAGACAAAGCTTGGTGTGGTGGTACATCTGGGTGTGGTGGTGCACCAGTTTCCCCAGCACCTGGAGGCAGAGGCAGGAGCACTGATGTTCCAGGCCAGCCTGAAACACTGAGAACCCTGACTCTTAAAACACAAAATTAGACTGATAGATTTGTATACCTGGTCGACTCCAGATGAATTTATATAAAGGTTCTCAGACCCCAAATGAAACCTTTGGCATGAACTCTGCCATTAGCCGCGGAGTCTGCATCATGCTGGGTCATCAGCCAATCTATTAAGGTTTGATTTTCTTTTTTTTAGTGATTTCACATATTTTATAACAACTATATTTCAGAAATAGTACAGATCAGACCTGACCAATGTCAAAACTTAGTAGCAAAAAGCCATTCTAAGATGTAATTTCTATTGGGAACAATTAAGACTCAAATGAAAGCCAATTCAATCTATCCTGAAATAAAAGTTTTAATTTCTCTTTTATAGTCCAGCATGTGCATTAATATTCAACTTCTCATATGTTGTAGATTGTGCCTCTTAATACTTTCTAAGGCAATAGTTATAGATGTTTTTAAAGTTAGAAATATATTTTTGTAAACAAGGAAAAGTGCTGAAAATTGTCAAGGCATTCATTCTGAAAACCTCAAAGTACGTATAACTTCAATACATTTAAATACCAATCCATCAAAAATTGTATTAGTTATGTTTTTCGACCCTTATTCAACAACTATGGTATGCACTACAAAAGGTCTTCACTTAACTCATTTCTGTCATGCCACTTTGAATATCTTAGGGCCTAGGCAGAAGGTGCTTACTGAAAGCACATCTGATCTTGCTTATGGACCTAGCTCCAGCACCGGAAGTCTGCTACTGGCAATGCAGAATGCATTTAAAGGCACAAAGTCAGCAGTCTGGCCATTTTCCAGCCACAAAGAAAACATTGCAGTACCAAAAGAATCAGTTATTTAAAAAAGCAAAATACATTTAGAGTAATTTTTAAAAATTCAAACTTCATGTGTTAGTCCATACTATTAAGCAGAAAAAAATGGAGTGTAATTATTTTACTTCCTTTAACAAAATTGTTTCCTTTCAAAAAAATTCTTTTAAATTTACTATTGACCTTCCATGTCCCATACCCCAATCTACTTCAAGCTTTTTTGCTCTGGCAGGGTTTGCTTTTATACACACACATACACATACATACATACATACATACATACACACACACACACACATACACACACACACACGTGTATGTGTGTATACTTTTATACATATATAAGTGCATATATATGTATGTATATAAAGTTCCATTGTGTTTTGGTACCTTCACAACTGGTCTGAAATAAATTCACATCATAGTCAATATAATAACTCTGTAAACTATTAGTCTATTTTTAAGTCTTTATAATTTTATTTTTCTTATAAAGCAAAAGTATTCTGATGCAGCTATTTACTACTGAATTTAGGAAAGAAATGGGAGACTGTTAAAAAGCTAACAATTGCTTTGAGTTCTAGTGTGCAGGTATCTTTTTGAAGAGTGCTTATCTCTCTTCTGTACTGCACATTACCCTGATGGACCAAAAATAAGCCAAAGGGAAATCATAACCAGACTAGAGACAAAGAAACAGTAAAACAAAGAACAAATAAAACCCCAGCAATCCAGGTACCATGATTTTGCTCAAGTAGAAAAGATGCCCTCAGTCATAAAAGATAAAGAAATTAAAACATACCCACACATTAGGTTTCATTTGCTGAGGTGAGAGGCATCTGATGCTTGTACTTTGTAAGGGACTTCCTTTGCTTTACAGAAGTACTAACTAATATTTTGTGCTTTGATTCAGACTACTAGAATTTCAAAACTTATTACAGGATATGCCAGATAAGATCTTGATACTTAAAGCCAGATCTACACAACTTCAGAAGCAAAGTACTTTTTAAAAAATACTTAAATAAACATACCTTGTAACAACAACAAAATCAGAATCTTATGAAGTCCCTTCTGATGAAAAGTATCACATTTAGGGTCTCCTGGAAGACTATTAACGTCTAGACTTTTGAAAATAAACTACTTAGCACTTGGTTTAATATGCTGAAAAACTTACAAGTGGCCAAATTACTGACATCTTCATGTTTTTCAGGTCTCATAATTCTACAAGAGACAGCTGGATCCTCTCCAGCTTAGTCTTTCCATTTAATGACCTGGCTCTAAGTAGATGCATACACTGGAAATATCTGGCAGTGTTTTAACCTTCCCACTGCCAGTGAACACTTTGTTTTGGTGTACTTTTTTCCTGGACCTAGAAGAATGAACTGACTTTTAAGGAAAAAATATAAAGAGATGCTAAATTCAAAGTTCAATACTTGAATTATTTCTAAAGTGAGAGTTAGTGATTCAAGTGCAATCAGCAGCTGTCAAGGACCAACTGTAATCTGCTGTGTTAGAGGCTGTTCATCCCTGACTAATCATCACCTCTCTTATAACCCTCATTTACCCTACATCTTGCCTCTGAAATCTGGTTTTACTGCTTTGTGAATGGCTGCTTTCAGCTTATAACTGGGTTTTTATTCTAGGCACTTCTGCCATCTGTGGCAGGATAATTCCTGGGAAGGGAGTCCTCGTGTACTAAAGTCTGTTTAGCAGCATCACCCAACCCTTACCCACTAGATGCTAGTAGTACCTTGCCAGTTATGGCAACAAAGTGTCTCCAGGCACTGCCAAATGAAGTGAAATGACTGCCCACCACTGACCTTGGTTTTGCCTGATAGATATTTGCTATTCAGAGGTGCCTCTGACTTAGTACTCTGTGATCCCAAGAACAATAGTTTTACTTCATGATGGAGATTTAACAGATGAGTACTTGAGCTAAAGAATTTTTCCTATGGGAAACAAGGGGCTTGAAATAGGAAGATACTACACACAGTTATTTCTCAGTTCCTTTCATTTTGGGGCTTTTCCCTCAAGTAAATAACCAAATGATACTTGGTTCTTTTTGTTCATTATTTCTACTGGTCTCTTCTACTGCTCATACATTTAATGAGCAGTCGTCTGTGTGTTAGTTGAATTTACTCATTGGCTTCACATAATCTGCTTTCAAATATAACAATATTTTTAAGCAGAAAGCTCTCTCTCAAGGTTTATAGAATCCAGTAACATGGATCTACTATAGTGTATTTGCCTATTATACTGTTTAAGATTAACAAACATACCTTTTAGAGATTCGCATCTTCTATTCAAGATTCCTACTGAGCAAAAAAGCTTGATAGACAGAGGTTAGCATCTAAAGAATACAGACATAAGAAGGAACCTATATTCTTTAAGTTGAGTACCTACCCTAAACTCAAGTTTAGAGCTCAACACCACAAATAAGGATCTATTTAAATACTATTACTAAAAACTACAAATTGTACATCACTTTCTTCTCTTTGTCTTCCGTGTCAGTGATACAGGGTAAGACTACAATCTTTATATATTCCAAATGATTTGTTGTACTAAAAAGAGCAACTATGTACTAAAGTGCTTTATATCTCTGAACCACATCAGTACATTATAAAATTTTTTTTTAAAAAAAAGAAGTTTCAAGTTCTTGTAAAGAAAAAAAGATTAAATATAAAAAAATTTAGTTTACTATTATTATTAAACAAATTTAACCAAGAATCAAGAGAAACATTTTCCCTCTTGTCTTTCTCTCCCCATCTCTCATTTTTATAAAAAAGGAAAGTGCAGTAAGAGAGAAGGTGAACTCGATGGAGCTGGTGGGACACAGCTACCGGCTGCTAGTGATAATGCACGAACATGTGCCGCAAGAGCTCCTCAGCTGACGGTCGAAGTTTGGCCTCTACAAAAATCCGTTTGAGGAAGTCTCGAGTATAGTCTGAGACATGAGGTGGCAGCTTCGGGTTTGTTGGCTGAGTGGCAATCTTAAAGATGGCCGCCATTGCTTCAAATTCAGCCCAAGGTGGCTTTTCAGTTAGCATTTCTACCACAGTACACGCTACACTCCTAAAAAGAAATAAAAAGAAGCATTATCCAAGTAATAACTTTAGGAAAGAAAGCTGGTTAGCCAGAAAATGAGAAGCTGGGATAAGTCCACATATAGTTTAAAATTACTTATTTCAAACACGAAGTTTCACTCAAAGGTTAATTAAATAAAACTGTAATCCAAACATAAAAATCAATGAAAGGCTGGAGCAACTAGTATACATTTCAATGAAAATATGCATAATTATCTATGATCAAAAATGTGTGATTAGGCAACAGACTTTATTACTTTTGTTTTAGATAATTTTCTATCATTGATGTTAATTTTTTCTCCACCCTATCTACAAAGGATATAAATATTATAAATTATTTGCCTTCAAGTTCCTAAAATGGTATTTGGGAGGGTGGGGGTTGGGAATTGAGAAATGGCCATTTTATGACCTATCCTAAAATTATCATATAACTTATTAATTTAATTTTAAAACACTAACAACTAACCAAACAGCCCCTGCCAGAGGTATAGGCACCAGCATAATTTCTCTTCTTCCTTACCTGGAAGACTTGCAGATACCTTAAATCATCCAGAATCCAATAATGTATTTTCCAAAAAACAACAGAGCTAAGCATATTATGAAAATACCATATCACACCACCACCACAGCAACAGTATTTATTTCTGTAAAGCAATTATCAATTTATTGTAAACAATTATATGCTTCACATTCAAGATCCTTGGAAAATCTGATGTTGCAATCAACACATAACTCAGTTATTAATGGAGATCTCCTTGTTCTTCAAACACATAAGTAGAATTACATGATGACCCATTCAGAACTGCACTGCTTCACTGTAAGCTTTTACATTTTTAAATAAATATCCCAGCAATGGATACATTTGTAGTATCTGATACATCCCAGCCAAGGGTGGTGGTAAGGAATCAAGATTCATGTTAGGGTAGGTGGTGGATAAGAAGTGATGAATTTATCTCCTCAGGTAATCTCATAAACCACTCTTACCCCAAGTCGTTACTTGTAGCCTTACTTACCTCATACAGGTAGCTATTGTCTGTTTTCAAATGTTTATACATACCTTTGTGATTTAAAAGAAAATCACTAATTCTTTTTTTTTTAATTTTGTCTTATTTTTGTAAGACATTGACAACTAAGAATGCTTTAAAAGTTACTCAGAGAAATAAGAACTTTCTAATGTTGAGGTTTGCTTCAGACAAAAATCCTTCCTAAAGAAGGAAAAATATGTTCAAAGACTCAAATATTTAGTCAAATTAGCCTTGATACGTTATAGCTGAAATGGCATTAATCCTTATAATTCATTTACCCTGCTTCCAAAGTACACAGGATAATTTAAATCTGGCAATTTCAAATGTGAGTAGAAGTAAGAAGGTAATTTTCCAGGCAAATCTGACATCCAAACTTACCAGATATCTGCTTTTCTGCCATAGCCTTCTCCACTAATGACCTCAGGACTCATCCAGTATGGTGTGCCTGTGACAGACTTCATTCCTGTGCCTGAGAGACAGATGGTCTGAAGCCGTTTGCTAGCCCCAAAGTCTCCTAATTTGATATTGCCTGTGGAATCCCTTAAAATATTTGCTCCTAAAAATAAGAAATAGTCTCATTTCAATGGTTTTATTGGCATTTTAGAATGTATATAAGTGGCACAGAATGACTTTGCAGAATGAGGTTGCCTGTCTACTCCCAGTAGTGCCTGGCAAGCCTCTATGACCTTGCATTAAGCATCTGCTATTTATACATTACCTATTCAGATGTTTCAGAACTAATGAGCTTCTCATATAAAGGATGGGGTAAGGGCAGGTGAGGTGAAAAGAGAAAGGAGGAGGATAAGAAAAGCTTAGTGAAACACCAAGAAAGGCTCTGGCTCCATTTGTTTGCTGTAAAGCAAAAAGTCCAATGGCTGAAGATTATTTTCCTGATAAACCAGCTTCTCCTCAGGGACTTCCAAAAGGACCTTCATAATCAAAACTTTTAGCACAATTCCCTACTTCAATATTATTGAAGCATTAGTTACCTGTACTTTAAGGTGTTCTTTTACGTTGCTGCTATTACTTTTAATTTAAGACTTTACTGTGTAGCTCAGACTGGCCTCAAACTTGAGACCTTTCTGACTCACCACTCCAGCATTGGGATTACAGGTATATATCACCATGCTACACTGTTTTCTTTTAATGATTTCTATGGAAGAGGCTGAATAGTACAGATAATCTATCTACAATTACAGACCATAGAGAATACAGACTCTCCATCTTCACCACAACCTTCTATTAGCCCAGAAAACTCCCCAGCCTTACCAACAGTAATTTCCACAGCAGAATCTTGGATCCTTATCAGCAAAAGCTATAAGCCTGTCTGACCCACCAGCAATCTGCTAATGTAGCACTGCTTGCTTATGACCTCCTACCATCTAGTATGTGAAAGAGGATCAGAAAAACATCCAACCATCTCTAGATTATTTAACCAGAGAAGCAAAGCAGACCTTTTTGTTTCCTTGAAATGTGGTCTTGCCATGTTGTTCAGGCTGGCAACTTCAACTCTTAGGCTATCCTATTTCAGTTTTCTTGAATAACTCAGACTGTATATGGTTAATAAGCTGGATTTTACTGGCTACAAGCAGAGGTCATCTTCCCTACACAGACATATGGGAACCTGGCTGGTCACCCACAGGAGGAGCTGAGGAAAAATAGGCAGCTAGGTTTCCAACACAGTTTTCTGGTTTTTAAACTATAGTTTAGCAAGGTCCTTTTGTGCACCAGGGATACATCCTGGCTCCACTGTCTGAGGTTCCTTAGTCTGCTCAGTCCTTCTGGCTGAGACCCATATTCAGGGGGACCTGAGTCCATCCCATGCTGGCTTCCCAGCAATCAGTCTGGGGGCCCGTTAGCTCCTCCTTGTTCAGGTCAGCTGTCTCTATGTGTTTCTGCAGCCTGGTCTTGTCCTCTCCATCTGCATCTGGGTTCTAGTTCGACTCAGTGTTTAGTTATGGGTGTTTGCTCCTGTTTCCAACAGGTATTAGATGAGGGCTCCATGGATAAGTTAGTTGTTGATCTCACTATAAAGGAAGGGCATTTATGGTAGCCTTTCCATGGAAGCTCAAACTGTTAGTGGGCGGCCCAGATTTCAGAACTATTCTAACAGGACACTAACAGAGTCCATGAGAAAGCTGGAGAGAACCAGTTCCCTATGGTAGTTTATAGTTTTAGTGTTCAATGCTTTGATGATATTTCTTTCATCCACACTCACAAAAAAAAAAAAAAAAAAAAACTGTATTTAAAGTAAAAAGGAATCCATGACTTACCTTTGATATCTCTATGGACAATCATATTACTGTGCAAATAATGGACCCCCTCCAGAATCTGACGGGTGTATTTCCTAGTCACATTCTCTGTAAGAGCTCCATATGCTTTTAGCTGGTCTTTAATTGAACCCTAAGATAAAAGAAAACAATTAAACTTTCCTTTTAAATTAAAAACTGCTACTAAATATTTTAAAGAGAATCCTAGCTTACAGCTAGGAGTCTCTAAGTAGGAAGGGTAAGAATTTTCAGTAAAAAATATGCAGAATTCTTTCAGAGTATTTATGTTGAGCTAATCTTTTTGAAATCAACAAATTACAAGTTTTCCATATTTGTAGTACCTTTACTATAACCCAAATTTGTTTTCTAAAATCAATGTTTAAGCCAACTTACACAAGAAACAGAGTAATTGAAAATGTAAAAGTAGTAGTAAGTAAATCCAGTGAGTAGCAACGGTATGATAAAGAGCTATACATAATGGTGAAAGTGCCTGTGCTTGCAGGACACTGATGATGGTCAACAACAGCGCTACTAGGTACTGATCTATAAGCTTAAATGGCAACCTTGAACTTCAACATGGAACTCTAGGCATCTACTCCCATAAAGACCCATAAATCAAACTTCTTTTTCCTAACTTGCTCTATTAAGTTATGAGAATACATTTCTTATTTTTTTTAGATGGGGGTGAAGTGGGGAGGGGTAGGAGGGATGTCTCTCTGTAGACTAGGCTGCCCTCTGTAGACTAGGCTGGCCTTCAACTTTTCCCTCCCAAATGCTAGTATTAAAAAGACGTTTGCCACCACCACCACCTGGATTTTTTTTTTTTTTTTTTTGGTCAAGTCTAGACTAGCCTTGAGCTTGAAATCCTCCTACCCCTCCCTCCTGAGTGCTCGAATCACAGATGTACATTACCATGCCTGGAGGAAGGCACTATCTCTTAATGATTAACAATGCTAACTGCCATCTTGAGAAATATTTAAAGATAAACTGAATATTCTTGTCTTGGCTATAAGAAAAACTAAAACTTTACAGTAAACGAGTTCTCCTCTCTTGAGCAATTAGCACAGCTACCGTGAACTAAGTAACCAGACATCCTGACTCAGCAATATCAGGTCCAGAATTTCATCTATGGCACTTATTTTATAAATAATGTATCTTTTAAAAAGGATTCATGAACTTACCCCTGGCATATACTCCATAAAGATGGAGAGTGTTTTCTCCTGAGGATCCCTCAAACAGCCGTAATACTGAACAATTCGGTCATGTAGTAAGTTTTTCAACAACTGAATTTCACACTCAAGTGCATTTACTTCCTGAAAGACAGAACTCCTGCTAAGGCTTTTTAATAAAATGTTACCATATGTGTCTCTCTGTCTATGTGTGCATATTCATTCATATTTGCACCATCAAAAATAAGTGGAGGTCAGAGAACAACTTGCAGAAGTTAGTTTTGTCTTCCCACCATGTGGGTCTGCAGGAGGTGGATTCTGGGTACTGACCTAATGTTGACAGGCTTGGTAGCAAGCGCCTTTACTTGTTAACAATTTCATTGGCCCTACATTAAGTCTTTATAGCATCACAGTAAATACAAAACACTATTAGTTCATAGACTATCATGGTGATTTCCTTATGAAATATTCACTGTACATAGAATATTTTAGTCTCTAATCATTTTTTTTTTTAATGTGTTTATTTTAATTTGCCTGAGCTTGTCTGGACCATGCGTGTGCATTACCCTCAGAAGCCAGAAGAGGGTGTTAGACCACCCCTGGAACTAGAGCTACAAACAGGTGTGAGCTTCCATGTGGGTGTTACAAACTGGGCCTGGGTTGTCTAGAAGCCCAACAGATGCTCTCAACCACAGAACCATCTCTCTAGACCCTCAATATCTTTTATTTAAAAGCCCCTGGTGGTTTGCTAATGGTAACACCAGGTCAAACTGGGAATACAAATGAAGCACTAAACAGCTGATCATTTACTATACCCTACAAATTCCACCATGTTGTTATATTACATTTTAAAACTTTTTAAGTACATTTAGTCTGTTTCTGGGCTTTGGGGGGTGCACACACATGCTACAACACAACTGTGGAGGTCAGAGAACAACTTGTGAGTGCTGGCTCTTTACTACTATGTGGGTTCTTAGGACTGAATCAGGTCTCTAGGCTTGGAGTAATCTTAATGGTCCTGTTTTTAGTTTTGGTTTTTTCCCCTCCAAGGAAAAAAGCTTTGTGATGGCCGACTAAGTAATCTGCAGGGTGACTTACCTTGCTGGTTTCCGGGCTGTCAGGGTTAAATTGTACTTGTTTAACAGCCAGCTCTCTTCCGGTATCAACATCATAACAGAGGTAGACCCTTCCAAAAGCTCCTTGGCCAAGCAGTTTGCCCAATCTCCAGTTCGTTGGAGCTCGAGGTGCTGAAAAAGAATATTTTCTTAAAATGGAGTAGTCAAGTGCTATGCAGTGACATCCCTGACTCAACATTCTAGATACAAGAGAAAAGTATGACCATTTAATTTATAACGGTCTCCATCTTTCAAAAATGTTCTCCCTATTCTTCTAAGAATTCTAACTAAAAGTCTATATCTCATGACATTTTTCTTCTCAGGAAGATTTTCTTTTCCCAGCTACAAAGTGACAGCGATCTTTCACTTAATCTAAGATGCCACCAACTATAATATACCCTATTTCCCAATTTTTATGGCAGCAAATTACAAATATTTGTAAATAGTTTTTTTCAGTCCTATCTATAATACACAAATCTGGAAAGAGTACCACTTCCCACGTCCATAGGCAAAAGCAATCAATCAATAAAATTATAGTTTTAATTATGGGTGTTTCCCCTGCATATGTACATGTGTAATACATGCATACAGTGCTGGAAGCCAGAAAAGGGCATGGGATATCCTGGAACTGGAGTTACAGATGGTTGCGAACTACCTCCTGAGTGCTGAGAATCAATGCTAGGTCATCTGGGAGAGCAGCTAGTGCACTTGTCCACTGAAACATTACTTCAGCCCCTATAACTTTTTTTTAGTTTTGTTTTTTGAGACAGGGTCTCACTATGTAGAGCTGACTGCTCTGTAACTTGTTATGTAGCTCAGGCTGGCCTTGAATTTCTGGTACTTCTGCTCCCAAGTATTGGAATTACAAATGTGTATTGCCCCTTGGGGAAAAAAATGATAACCTTTACTGAAATCTAAGTAAAAGAAGGCACTTCAAGGAAAGAAAATAAACAGTGAAGCACAGGAAAATCCATTCCAGCAAGTAAGGAAAGCTAATCATTACTGTGAACAAGTGTGGGCTGCCATGATAGCACTGAATTACAGAAAAAGCAGAACATATTGGGTCCAACTTGCCCAACTTCACTATCCTCCTCCCTGTCCTCACAGGAGCCAGAGATCATAGCCTTTGTGGTCAAGGATAGAGAATGGAATGGCCCTGTGATAGTCACCCTGAAAAGTAAGAGCCACTGCTTGGCATGGTGACACATACCTTTAATCCTATCACTAAGGGGGCAGAGTCAGGTAGATTTCCCTTGAGAGTTCCAGGCCACCAGGGCTACATACAGAGTGAGATCCGTAACCCGCACACACAAAAAATCCACAAACAGCCCGAAACTTCTTGAAGAAGAGTAAGAAAACCTGTTATCACTATGTTAGAGCAGTGGAAAAGAAAATGAAACAAAAAAAACTTTGAGAATAAGGGCTGGAAACCTGCAGCCCTGACCATTAAGAGTTTTCCTCCTCCCAAACAGTGGGCAGGATCTGTGATAAAGCCCATCTCTGAGAGCTGAATGGGGCCTACTAAAGATTGAAGTCATAAGCTATCTCTTATCCTAGGCTTCTATAAGTAGCAGCAACCTACTGCTGAGGGAGCAGGGTGAGGACAAAGTTTTTCCCTCTCTGAGAAGCAGACACAAAAAAGTATTAAATGCTGGCACTAGAGCAGTATATTTATAAACCATCTAGAAAGCCAGCTCAGGAATTTGAAGTCTATATTGCCTAGGTATGGAAGCAAACAAAATAACCAAGCCAGTAAATTAGCCATCTACTGACTCAATCTATCATAAAAATGAACTAGGTAGAAGAGTTGTACATATGCCCAGGCATAAATTTTATTTATCTCAGTCTTCATGATCCTGTAAGTGACATCTGGCACTTCATGTAAAATTGTAAAAAGCATAAAAAAGTAAACTTGAAAAACAAAACAAGCTCAGTGGTGGTGACACACCCCTTTAATCCCACCACTCTGGAGGCAGAGGCAAGTGGATCTCCGAGTTCAAAGTCAGCCTGATCTACAGAGCAAGCTCCAGGACATGATTTAAAAGCTGCACAGAGAAACCCTGTCTCAAAAAAAAAACAAACAAAAAAAAACCAAACAAACAAAAAACCCAACCCCCCACAAACAAAACAAAACCCTAGACATAAGTGGTGTATACCATTAATCCTAGAAGGCACAGGAACATAGATCTCTGTGAGTCCCAGGCTAGCCAAGGCCACAGACCCTGTCCCGGTTGGGGGCTAGATATCACAAAAGAAAGTAAACAGTATAACCAGACTCAAGATAACTCAGACAATTTAATTTTGAATAGATTGGGGATGTAGCTCAGTCATACAGTACACAAAGCATTGTTTTTGGGTTTCTGGGTTTTTCATTTGTTTGTTTTTCGACACAGGGTTTCTGTGTATATCCCTGTTTGTCCTGGAATTAACTCTCTAGATCAGGCTGGCCTCAAACTTAAAGAGTTCTACCTGCCTTTGCCTCCCAAGTGCTGGAACTAAAGGTGTGTGCCACCACCACACAACTTTCAATTGGTTTAATTTCCACAACTACAAAAACAATTTAAAATTAAAAAAAAAAAAACACAAAAATAGCTGAAGAGATGGTTCAGCAAGTAAGACTGCTTGCTGTTCTTGCAAACGACACATGTTGGATTGTTCACAATCACCTGTAATTCCTCCAGCTCCAAGAAATTTGATATTCTCTTCTGGTCTCCATTGGAACTGCACTAATGTGCATGTGCTTAGCACGCTCTCTCTCTCTTTCTCTCTCTCAATGTGTGTGTCTGTCTGTCTCTCTCTCACACACACACACACATCTGTCTCCCTGTCTCTCACACACACCCCTAAAAATAAAAATCTTAAAAAAAAAAAAAAAAAAAAAAAACCATGTTAAAGGTCCAAATGAGAAGGTAGACAACATGAAGAACAGATATACAGAGTCAAATGAAACTGCTGAAAATGAAGATGTTCCTTCACTAAGATCATAAATAGGCAACCCCTTAAATCCCAGCCTTGGGAAGTGAAGAGAGGAGGATTAAGAGTTCAGGGCCATCTTCCAGTACATTGGGAATTTGAGGTCAGCTTGGAACACATCTCAACATCTTGCATCACAAATCAAAAGAGAAATTTCTCAAAAGAGAACAAGAGTGAGAGAACAAAGACAAGGGCATACGTGTAGAGTACAGGGCCAATGAGGAAACTGACAAGCAGCCACAGACAGGAAAGAGCTCACTATTTGCTGAGGAAAGAAGACAAAAAATTAAAACTGAATTCTCTCTGAAAAATATGTAGGCCGGAAGACAAGAAATGGTTTGAAAGTACTGACTTGTTTAAAGGAAATCAATATACAGAAAAATATCTTTCAAAAAAATGAAGGGAAAAAAGGGCCTTTTCAAACAAATACATGTTAAGTGAATGCATTATGAATAGACTTCTATCACACAAAAAGGTTAAATTCAATTCTTTAAGTAAGAAGAGTTTGATACTGAATCTTGACTCTATATAAAGATGTACAGAAACAACTAAACTGAAGGTATGTACAAAAGACTTATAAAAGATTTCCTTCCTATTCTTTTTTTCATTGTTTACTTTATGTGTATGGGTGTTATGCTTGCAGCTGTGTCAGTCCATCATATGTTTGCTTAATGTTCTCAGAGACTAGAAGAGGACACCAGGTTCTCTGGGACCTGAGTTACTGACAGTTGTGAGTGGCCACATGCATGCTAGGAATTGAATGTGGTCCTCTGAAAAAGTAGCCAGTGTTCTTAACTGCTGAACCAACTATCTAGATCCCTTCACTTCTTATTTTCAATCTCTTTAAAAGACATCTGCCAAGAACAGCATAATAGCAATGTAGTGTGGGGTTATAGATGTAAAAGTAAAGGACAATACTAGAAAAAAGAGGTTCAGATCACACAAATTTTGCTACAATATTTATCCTTGAGCTGGAGCAGGTAAAGATACTGTAAGAAAAAAGTTCAAATACTTGGCAATTTGATCTCATTTACCACTACTCTAGTTGTACTATTTCAATAAGATATCACTATGTCATGCCTTTAATCCCAGCACTCAGGAGGCAAAGGCACACAGAGCTGTGAATTCAAGGCCAGCCTGGTCTACAAAGCTACAAAGAGAAGACCTGTCTCAAACAACAACAAAGATATCCCCATGTCAGTAAAAATGTCTGTAAGAGTGTTTCCAGAGACTGAAGAGGGAAGACCCAACCTGAATGTGGGTATCAGTTATCCCATGGGCTGAGAACCCCAGACCAAGATAAAGAACAAAATGAACTCAGGACCACCATTCTTCCTGCTTCCTGACTGTAGAATCAACATGACCAGCCCCTTCAAGTTCCCACCATGTGCCTTCCCTTCTATGATGGACTTTATCCCTCAACTCTTAAGTCAAAATAAACTCTTAAGTTACTTTGGTCAGGTATTTAGACAAACTACGCACGCACGCACGCACGCACACTGATATGCTAAAAGATAAATAGGGCCAGTGCTGATGGAACCATTTGGGGAAGTTCTGGAAACTTTAGAAGGTGAAGCCTTGCTAAAGAAAGTGTATCCCTCTAGGGAGGGAGTGTTTCTGAAGCTCAAACCTCATCTCCCAAAACCTAACCCTAACCCAGGCGGGAACCGAGTTCCACAACTCCAATCTTGTTTCTCATGACTATGAGGTATGTACCCTCTACCCACGTGTTCATCACCACAGTACTCTGTCCATCATGGATCCAGAATCAATGGCACCAAGGACTACAGACTAAAACCTTGAGCCAAAATAAATCCATCCTCCCTTAAGTGGTTTTAGCAAGGTTCTGTCAGTGATGAAAATCTGATACATACAACTTGTATATTTTACATGTAGAATCTAACAAATGTTATGCTGTAATTCTTTCTCACAAGCCAATCTCCTCACTAGGCTATTTCTTAGAAGTTACAAAAGAAGTCTCAGTGTTTAACATGAACATATAGAATAGAATGGATAAGAACATTTTTCCTAATAAAGTGAAGAACAATTAGCTAAAATAGTCGAGATACCCACTTAATCCTTTAAAATCATACTATTATCTTTTATGAAGAGTGTTTTTCCCCTGAGTTCTGACTTGTCATTTATTCCTGTTAACAGAAAATTATGCAAATGTTGTGCTGTATATTTCTATTACTTACAGCGGCTGGGTGGGCTGATGTCTGTGACAGTCAAAGCAGGATTGTCTATGTCGCTTCCCCTTCTTCTTATTCGACTGTCGTCATACTCTGGGGTAAAGATACTGCTTCCACTACTAGTGCTTAAGGAGTGCTCAGTAGGACTGAAACTCACAGGAGACCGGAAGCTGGCGCCCTGGGTCCTTCGAGCTCTTGGAAAAGTCTTACGACCTACAAAGAGAAAAGAGAATTACCTTATTTCTTTTACTAATTGACTTTACTTTTAATATATATAAACATCTAAAATGTAGAATAAGAATCAGCCCTGCAAAATAGCCTGGAAAAAGCTGAAATAACATGATTATGGGTGTGAGGGGTGGTAGTACATACAAATCCAAGTGATCTGTTATGGGAAAATGCACTTACACTCATGTGCACAAGAAAACCACAGAAGAAAACCTTTACTTTCACAGAAGAAAAAAATTTCCATTTCCAATAATGGCTTTAAAATAAACATAAAACCAAATTGGAAAGTTATAGGTAATAGAGACATACTGTCTGTCCTGGTTGGCTCTTTCTGTTTGTTCTGTCAACTTGACACAAGCTGGATTCATCTGGGAAGAGGAAATCTCAATTGAGAAACTAGCCCCATCATATTGGCCTGTGGACACTTTCTTCATTAATGATAGAAGTAGGAGGGTCCAGGTGGTGCCACCCCTGGACAGATGATCCTGGGTTGTATAAGAAAGCAGGCTGAGCAAGACCCTGAAAGCCAGCCGGCAAGCAGAATTTCTGCATGGCTTCTGCTTCAGTTCCTGCCCTGACTTCTCTGAAGAGAAGAAACATGCTAAGTAAAATAAATCCTTTCATCTCCAAGTTGTTTTTGGTCATGGTGTTTATCACAGTAGCAGAACACACACTAAGATACTGACACAGCCACATTTATTCCCAAATACAAAGAAATGGGAATAGTCAAGAGATAAATAGAAATGAAAATGTAATGCACATACTGTAGTTTGAATAAGAGTATCCCCAATAGACTCATATATCTGAAAGCTTGGGCCTCAGTTGATGTGCTGGTTGGGAATGATTAGGAAGTGTGTCACTGGGGGTGGGCTTTGAGGCTGGAAAATCACACAACAGGCTCAGTCTCTGTGTTTACTGCCTGCAGATCTGTAAGCTTCAGATACTGTTCCAGAACCATGCCTGCTTGCCAGTCTACTGCCATGCTCCCCAACATGATGATCGTGGACTAACACTCTGAAACTGTTTTCCTTTAGAAGATTTGCCATGATCATGGTATCTCTTCACAACAAACAATAAAACATTGACTACGACAAGTTTGGTACACACATATGTATATACATGAATGTGGAGATTCAAGATCAACAATGAATATCTTCTCCAATCACGCTCCACCTTTATTATCTTGTGTACAGGGAATAACCACATTACTTTACTTACTTACTTATTTGTTTATTTGTTTGTTTATTTAAAACAAGGTACAATTCTGGCTGGCCTGGAATTAGCTCTTTAGGCCAGGGTAGCCTCAAACTCACAGAGACCCACCTGCTTCTACCTTCCAATTGTTGAGATTAAAGGCACGGGCAACAAGCCTAGATGACATCTTTATTTATTGGAGCACTATTTTTGGGTCTCTCATTGAACTTGAAGTTCACTGATTCAGCTAGGCTGGCCCACACTAAGCTTCAGGGATCCACTTGCTGCATGTCCTCTCCTCCAAGCTCAGGGTTAGGGGCATATGCTGATGTGCCCAGCTTTTCCACAAGTTCTGGGCGTCTGAACTCAGGCTCTTGTGCTAACTTCTCAGACCCAATTTGCTTTCTTAAAGAGACAAAGCAAATATGAATTCTATCCTCAGGAAGTACATTTCTAATTTATATCATTTCCAATTACTGCTTTGTAGTGAAACATAAATATCACAAGATGGCATAAAGCCATTCTATTACTTTGATCTACTTATAACCTGATTTTCTCAAAAAGTCTTTTTTAGAGGATTGACAGAGGTCAAATTCAGGGCCTTTGGCAAGTACTTTACCACGGAGCTGCATCCCCAGCAAAAAGGCTTGTTGTTTTATTTTTGTTTGAAGCCTGGTCTCTCTGTGTAACTGGCTGTCCTGGTATTAACTATGTAGACCAGGCTGGCCTTGAACTCATAGAGATCTGCCTAACCCTAACCTAACCCTAACCCTAACCCAGTACTAAGACTAAAGGTATGTACTACCATTCCTGGCAAAGGCTTCTCTCTTTTTTTTTTTTAACCAGAAAATTGGTTTTCATAAATATGAGGCTTTTTAAATGTGTGCTCATTTTTAAAATATTTGGTAACAATAATTTGTTCTTGTAGTCTGATTTTCTAAACTTACCATCATTATACTCTTGATGATGATATGAAACATGATACCTTCTTGGATATGTTCCCCCTTTTCCAAACTTCTCAAAGATAGGGTTATCATAGTCTGTTAAGATATGAGAATGCTACCATTAAAAAAGTCAAATACTTTTAATAATGAGAAGCATATTTATTATTTTTAAATATTTCAAAAAATTTCCCCTCCCAACCAAAACAAAACAAACATTCAAGCGAGTAGGATTTACAGCCTAACCTGAGAACTCCTGATGATTATCTGGGTAGCTCTGTGCCCTAGGCATCCGTGACTTTGGATAGTTTTCTCTATAAATAGAAAATGTAAAGTTAAATTTAAAAAGGGTTATATAATAAAACATTTTTTAAATCTGTGTTTTGAAAAGAGAAACTTCTTTGAAACACTCATTTGGCACACACAGACAGAAAGCCAAGCTTTTAAAATCAACTACTACATATAGGGGTGAGAATGATATATTTGGAGCCATGGAGGTTTGAACCTGTGAAAAATATGTTTTTCTTCTGAAACTGTTTCTGAATCTATACAAAAGACATATAATTTTAACTTATCAAACATTAGCAACAAATATTCAGGATGTGATTACAAACTTTCTTTCTTTGGGGAGAGTGGGTGGGAATAGGCAGAGTAGATTTCCTGGGGCAAACACTAACAGGTTTCACAGGTATGGATAGAGGAAAGTACATTAATTTCCAAATTTATATCTGCTTTCATAAAGAAGTCAGAGGAAATAAACAAGTGAAGCATCTAATACTAATTTTGTGCTCCAGAAAGACTGCAAAGAGCAATGTCCTTCTGAGAACAAAAGAGGGATCCCTTACAAATGCACATCAGGCATAAAAGGAATATTTTTAAAAAGAAACTGCCAAAACCAAACATAGGAAATTTTGTAAGTTTCAAGAGCTGCCATAAAATAAAATAAACATATGTAACTTTTAAATTTGCACTTGCTTCAAACAAGATTTTGACAGACAGAAATACTAGAGAAAAACATAATGTGACAACTAATAAAGATATTGAACTCCATGAGGTTAAAACATTTATTCACAATATAGAAAGCTTTACTTGCTGTCAGTATAGGCTATTATCAATCAACTACATTCTCCAGAATGTAGATAAAAGAATTATTGATAACTCCATATGTACCAATGTGTACTAAAAAGCAGAACTACAATCATTACCCATCCAACGGACTGTCAAGTGATGGACAGCTTCCTGAGCCAGAATTCTCAGGGCTGCTCAAAGACAATGGATCCAGCATCTAGGAAAATAAAAGAGTTCTACCATGACTCTTCCTGACAATAAGCTATTTTTTAAAAGACTACTTGAGGTATAATATAATATAAACCTCATTCACTTAAAGTATATGAGTCAATGGCTTTTTAGCATATCAAGAAATGTATGCAAATTCTCCCACAATTTTAGAATTCTTTTAGGCTCTTCAAAAGAAACTCTGCAACAAGTAGTCACCGAATAAACAAGCTATGATTACAAAATTTTCTAAGGGAAACATATAGTTTTTCTATAGTTAAGTAATTAAAGCTAAAATAATGTTGCTTACTGAAAACTGAACAATGGCCCTATTCAATTGAGATGAATAGTACAGTGACTGTTACATTAGGAGGTGTAAAAGCTACAATACTGTGGGCATTCAGTACAATGTAAGGACCTAACAGCAACTCCACAAAAACATCTCAATACTTCAAAGCTGAAGCATTTTTAAAATGTTATAAACAGTTCACAAATCTCAGCTTCATAAAGTTTTATAATTTCATTCTACTTTTAAAGTGTTCATTAAGCCGGGCAGTGGTGGTATAAACAAGTCTTTAGCCCTCTATAGGCAGGTTGATTTCTGAGTTCAAGGTCAGCCCGATCTAGAGTGAGTGTCAAAACAGCCCAGGCAACACAAAGAAACCTTATCTTGAAAAATGAAAATAGGTAGGTAGGTAAGTAGGTAGACAGACAGACAGATAGAATGCTCATTTTAAAAAATCTGAATATGAACCTCAGATTACAAACCAAATGTGTCATAGATGGTCATTACAAGAAAAACAAATTGTTCTGGTATTTTTTTTTTTAACATACTAACACAAAAAGGCATATATAAAGTAATGAGCAGTTTCTATCAATTTTTTCTTTTTGTTTTGTATTTTCTTTTATTTATTCATTTTTCTATTTTGCACGTCGATCCCAGTTCCCTCTCTGTCCCTCCCTCCCTCTCTTACACCCTCCCTAACCCCACTCCACATGTAGGGTGGTGATGCCTTCCTGGAGGGGAGTCTAAATCTGTAAAGCCATTGGAGTAGGTACTAGGCCTCTAGGTTAAGGGAGTATCCCTCCATGGGGAACATGCAATTTTTCACTTAGAGAAAATGTACACACATGTATGCACACACACACTCTTGCACACTCTTGTGAGCACTTGCGTATGTATACACGTACACACGTACACACACACATGCACACCACACCCAAGATGCCTGCCAAATCACACGGGTCCTGACCAGTAAGTAATATCTTTACATAGAGTGAAAAACAGCATCCAGTTCTGGCTTACTTGGTCCATGCTCTCTGGAATGAACTCTCCTTCACTGTTGATGCTAGTGAATGATCCATTTCGAGCAATCTCATGTAGCTCATCTGGAATGTATCCTGGGGGTGGGGAACTTCTATCTCTATTAGTGGGACCTCAAAAAGAAAAATTGTTAAGTTTTAACACTGTCAGCAAGTCAGCAAGTAAACTAATTTTTGTTTCAATTAAATAGGTTATATTTCTAACTATATTTAAAAAAAAAAACTTTAGCAAATGAAATCTAGTGTTTACAAAAACTTAGCCAGAATATTCAGATTCAGAGCTTTTTGCAGGCTCTCTAAATGCACTATCTATAACCTCATTAGAATATGCTAATTGAAGGCGGGTGGTGGTGGCACATGCCTATAATCCCAGCACTCTGGAGATAGAGGCAGGCAGATCTCTATGAGTTCTAGGACAGGCTGCAAAGCTGCATAGAGAAACCCTGTCTTGAAAGACAAAAAAGGGGGAATATGCTAATTTATATTCAAGCAAGTTTTTCTGACCGTTGACAACTGTATCATGGGCTGATAACACTCAAGTGAATCTTAAATTAATGCCAGAGTTTGAATTTCCAAAGATAATTTGTATCTGCTAGCTTTTGACATATTTGTCACTGATATCATGGTATAGTTAAAAGAATAAGGGCTTTGCTATCAGGCATGGTTTAAATTCCAGAGAAAGTTACCCTCTTAGTGTTTCTGGCAACTGGTCTGTTTGCACATCAATGAACACAGTAGTACTACATCACTTCTTGGTAAGAATACTGTGAGGGTAAATTCATGTTATGCACATTTGGCTCCATGATATTCTTTCTATTCACTCTCTTTAATCTTTAGTGAAATTGCTTCCTAATCAATTGCCTCCTATTTTGTATTTAGGATCTTGAACTTATTTTTTTATTACTACATTTTTGTGGCAAACTATATTCCTTGCATCTAAATGTCTTCATAATTCCCCAGCTGTACTGGCACAGACCCTTAATCCAGCACTTAGGAGGCAGGGGCAGGCAGATCTCTGTGAATTCAAAGTCAGCCTAATCTACATAGAGTTCCAGATAAGCCAGCCTATATAAGACCCTGCCCATCCCTCTCCACCAAAAAAAAAAAAAAAAAAAAAAAAAAAAAAAAACAAAAACAAAAAGAAAAAAAACAAAACATTCACACTTTAAGAAAAAAGGAGGACAACCTGGCATCCATTTAGATAGTTCATTTAATTACTCACAATAATTATGAAACAATAATATGCCTTATTTTTTTTCCTGGTTCACAGGAAACTATGTTTTATTAACACAGTTTTTACCTTCCTTGCAGTTTTTAAAAAGTAAACAGATATATAAATGGTGTAAGCATTTAAGCTCTGTTTAAGTTTAAAGGGGAGAGGACATATTAAAGGGGTCCTTTGTTGAGTGGGGAGAAACAGATATATCAATGGTGTAAGCATTTAAGCTCTGTTTAAGTTTAAAGGGGAAAGGGCATATTAAAGGGGTCCTGTGTTAAGTGGGGAGGAGTAAGAGAACACTTATTAGACATGCAGAGACCTTATCTGCTGTCTGAAAAAGAAGTGTGGACTGAGTTCTGAGTCAGGGCTCATGTAGGCTTTGTAATAGCTATGGCCACAGTCATCACTGCATCCTTGATATTTTTTACTCTTTTTGAATATTCTTTAAAAAAAAATAAATAAAAGACCAATATACTCAGCTTCTCAGAGGAGACTGAGAAGGAAGGCAGCTATAAAATCCTATTTCTTAACCTTCATTATAATGGGCATATGTTAACACAATCACAGAAATTCTGCACAATTATCAGTTTTTTTTTCTTATCCTGGCACCAAAGTCAAATAACAAAAACACTAGTAGGTTAATATTGAGGAATTCAAAATGGCAATTTAGTTTTCAAGCTTTTTCTTTCTAACACCTAAAATGAAGTGGCTGTTTGTACTTTACTTCTTGCACAATGAAGAGCAGTTGTGCCTCAGATTGAGAAGTGAAACAAGTGGTTTTAATCCCACTGTTTAAAAGGCAAGGGCAAAGTTACTGGTTTTATTTTATTTAAATTCAGCTAAAATATTTTCATTTTTTCTTTTTTTAAGTAATATCAAGTATATCTGAGTGAGGACAAGCTATGTCTATTTATATATCATCTCTGTGGTCATATCTCTAGTTCTGTGAAATAGACTTATGTGAGACAAGACACAAAAATAGAATGCTCATAAAACAGCTTAGTCTAGATAATAAAAGATCATTAACAACAGCTCTAGTTACTCACATGCTAATCTAATCTTTTCATTTATTGTTAACACACTTCTTCCATTGCAGTCATTTCTAAATTTTCACCCAAATGTCTTACTTTGTCCTGTTGTCTTGCTTTCTGTTCTCTACTTACCTGGCTCCCTCTTCAACTTTCCCTTTCAAATCTATGTCTCAATACAAGAACCCATGCTGCCTGGAAAGACTATATTCTCTGCCCTAACTGTGGAAAACATTTACATCAGCTGTCCTTTAAGGAAAAACAAAACAAAACAAACAAAAAACCCACTTTTTGTCTTGTCAATGTTTATTTTTTGTATTTTTAATGATACTTTAAGAATTTATTGCTTTTATTTATGTGTACAAGTGACTCTACATGTATGCATGTACATGTGAGTGCCAGAATAGGCCAGAAGATGGTGTTGGGTCCCCTAGACCAAGGGTCACAAGTGGCTGTGAACCCCTTGACATTGGTGCTGGGAATCAAACTCTGGTCCTTTATAAGAACAACACTTAACAACCGAGTCATCTCTCTTCAGCTCCTTGTCAATGTTTTCACAACAAAAAACATAGAAGATTCGGAACAACTCTGCCTACACAGACCCAAGAAGGCCACCTTACAATATAGCACACAGGATCTTTATTTCTTCACATCATAAGCTTAGGTATAAGAAATTCGTTATTCATGGTAAGTAAAACTGGATATGAAGAAAGCAAAAATAAAACACATTCTAGCTATTCTTAGCCATTTTTATATTGATAGCATATTCTGGCAATATCTAGACAACTTAGAAACAAGAGTCCAGTCTACTCATTTCAATAACTTATAGTTACTTTCTCTCTCTACTCATACCATTAAAACCTCTTCATGATTTTATTTGAATTCTTGAGTACTAAAATATTCTGTGTATAAACAAAAACATTAATTTGGATATTGCTAGCCCTATAATATGTAAAATTAATTTCTCAGGAGCAACAGTTAGGGCAAAGTAGTTAAAGTGTATGATTGCAAAGAGCATAGAGACAGGGTGCTATTTTATCAGAGATATATTTCATGTTACCTTACATTAAAAGAGAAGGATTTGAGAAATCATTCATTTCGTTATTCAGACCCTGGTTTTCTCACCTACTACAGATAGCCGTTTTTTCCTCTCTGCACCAAGTTGTGTATTATTCAAATCTTCTGATGATGGTGATGGTTCTAAATTAGTAGCCTAGAAGAAAAAAAGGGCACTTAATGCTATTCTTCCCATTTGAGGCTTTCAACAGAATCCTCCTCTTACTAAAATACAGCCTAGCTGTTCTCCAATTCTTGTTGGGCCTTTTCAAATCTACTCTTACAAATTTTAATTTACCAGAAGAGTGACACAAGCCTACCACCCCAGCTAGAAGAAAATGAAGATCAGGAAGAACACTTGTGCCCAGGAATGGGGAGGGAGGGAAGGAAGGGGGACGGAGGAAGGAATGGGAGGGAGAGTGGTTGAAGCAGGGAGAAGATGAACAAGGCAAGATATTCCAGGTCTAGTAAGATGGCTTAAACAGATAAGGGTGCTTGCTGTCAACCCTGATGACCCAATTTCAAACCCAGAACCAACATGTGGGAAGAAGAGAACTGATCTTCATACATGTGCCTTTGGCACGTGTATACCTCACCCTATCCACATAAAATAAATATAAAAAGAAAAAATACAAAATGGACATTTCATTCTAACATAATTTTCACAAGTTGCCAGTTTCTATTTGTTTCACATGTATAACATATTCTTATTTGTAATTCTTGACTATATAGTTTTGAAGAACAAGATATTAAGCCATAGCAATGAAAATTATATAAATTCACATTCTATATATTAAATGACTATAATCTTCAATAAGAAATACAACCCCAATTCATACCTGTGTGTTTCCATTTATTACAAGTAATATCTTGAGACTTTTCATGTGAACACTCCGATCCAGCAGTTCCACAGCTTTGTCTAAGTCATCTTGGGTAGTTAACGGAATTACCAACTGAACAAAGAGACAGGAATCATGCAGACATCACAAAAAGTCAAAATCTTCCATAAGCAGCTCCACTGCTGGGGAACTGTAAATCTCAAAACATCTTGTGCTTTAGTATTGCAATAAAAGTCTAAGGAGTATATGTATCTCTATCCTCTATTCCAACCCCACTAACCACTAAAGTCTCAGAATGAATATAAAGAGTTAAAATGTTTTCCTTATTAATCATTTTATTCTTCTAGTAAATATACCTAAAAATTAATGTTCTATGATATTTATAACACTGCTTAATTTAAAGTATATTCATGCCTAAGAACCCTGAAGGGTATGCACACAAATTATATAAAATAAGGTACTACTTTTTTCATTTGCACAAATAAAATTCTTACGTTCTTTTTCTAGTAGTAACCACAGATTTACACTCTGCCTGGTGTTTACAACATAACAAGCTCAGTATCAATGACAGCTGTCAAGGGAAGGCATTATCAGCCACATATCTGCAATCCACAGCTCACCTGTATTCATCTCTGATCCTGGTACCTAATCACTACACCCTATAACACGTGAGTTAAATGAGTAATCATCTCAGGAAACCCTCAATGTGAAACCTACTTTCATCAATACTCTCATGGCTAAGATGTTATAAAGGACAAAAGCACCCAAGAGGTCTATGAAAAAAGTATGACTTACATAATTTACAAATATCAAACACTTTTTTTTTTAATAAAAAAGAATTCTTGCAGCTTAAAACTGTCAATGACATAAAAATGTATGTATTATTTCAGTGGAAGAGGAACACAGTAAAACAAATGGACATAAGCCATACTTATTAACCATCTCTAAAAAGCAAAGTGGTTGAAACATATTTAAATGTAAAGCCTACTTAGCTGAGAGTCCTCTGCAGTATAAATCCCTAAGATATGCTCCCTTCCAGCAGAATACAGCAAAGAGCTGGCCCTTAGGAAATACTGTACATATCAAAGGGTTAGAACTAGAGGTGCAAGTGTTTTATGAAAACAATGGGTTTTTGGTTTTTTGTTTGCTTGTTTGTTTGTTTGTTTGTTTGTTTCCCCTTTTTGGCTGAAGTTTAAGGCCATTCTAGGCTATACAGTGAGTGCTGGGCCAGCCAAGGTTACACAGCAAGACTCAATTCTGTCTCCAAAAAAATAAATTAAAAAAGAAAAGTTCCCAACTGTAACTATAAGCCAGAACTAATGTAAACCGTGTCTTCTACTGCGTTTACATTTTTCTACTATGTACTTAAAAGTTTACTCCCAATTTCTATGTGCAGCTAATTTTGTGCTAGTGTGCATCATCTCTCATTTCCTACTGCTCACAAAACACCCTGGGAGGGAGGGGAAGGAAGAAGAGGTAGACAAAGGGGTTAGGAGGTAGGATGTCTTTATTTCCCTGAGACACATGTTACGGGATAACGACACAAAGTCAAGTTATTTACATGGGGAAATAGTCTAGGTAGGGAAATGGAAAAAATGAGAGGGGGGCATGAAAAGTTCATTATCCAGAGAGCTGACCCTTTAGGACAGTTAACCATCTACCTTCTATGTGATTCACCCTGTGTGTACATCTAGAAAACCCCAAGAACCCCAGGCTGGCTGTTGAAAACCTGGCCAGCATGGACATATGATACAGTACCCAGAAAAGATGGCATGACATATAGTTATGAATAATTAAAACCCCAAATTACTTGAAAAATAAAATTTCAAGATATGACTATAGCACAATATTTATTACTCTGTTCAAGGATGCTGTTTAAGACATAGATTTATACTTATGAAAACAAGTTCTTTTGACTTCTTGGGATTCCTATCCAGATCCTGCTGTGGCTCTGTGTCTGTAAACTGATGCAGGCAGAAGAAGCTGACACAGGTTGGCTGGTGTTGCTGCAGTCCCTGGGGCTCCTAGAGCAATGAACTATCTTGTATACAGCAGAAAAAGTATTCTATATTGTACATGCGCAGACGGTGGTGTTTATGGTGAATTCAGTGTCTTTCATGTTTAAAAGACTATTTTCATCTCTAAGCTATTTTGAAGTATTTTATTTGCACAGGGTTTCATGTATTTTCTTAGACAAAGTTTTACTATGACTTCCTTTGTTACTCCACCCCAACTGGTACACTTTCTATTTGCACTGTTCTCAAGCTGATCCATCTTCCATTCTTCCCTTGAAACTCTTTGTAAGGCTAGTTTTAAATACTAAAGTCTCAGTATAAATATTACTTCACCTGGTTTTCCCTTAATAGCATAAAGAGGACACTCACTGACATTTTTGTTTGGGGTTTTTTTGAGACAGAGTCTCTACAAAGCCCTGGCAGTCCTGGAATTCACCAATGTCAGCCTCTGCCTCCAACCTGCCCCTACTTCCCAAGTTCTGGGATCAAAGCATGCACACTCCCAGACTTGACTTTTCACAAGACTTTATTATGCTTTTCCTTCAAACACCTTCATCTCACCTACTGTCTGCTTCTTCTACAAATCTGTAATGCCTAACCAATAAAAGGCTGCAACTCATAAATTATAACATTAGGCCAATAAGAAGTATTTTCCAAAGATTAAAACAATTGACTAATACAATTCTAATCTCAAGATTAAAAGGGGCTTCCTGAAAACACAGTGAGCCCTCAACTCAAGATCCCATGTGCTGACCCCAAACATAAATAATATGGGAATAGGGGCTGGAGAGATGGATCCATGGTTAAGAACACTGGCTATTCTTCCAGAGGATCCTGGTTCAATTCCTAGCATCCATAAATAGTTCACAATTGTAACTCCGGTTCCAGGAACCTAGTACTCTCACACTGACATACATGCAGACAAAACACCAATGCACATAAAAAATATTTTTTTAAAAAATACAGGAATAAAAAAGTAGCCTAACCAATATCACAATGATCCCAAGTTTTAATGAAGTTGTCTGACTCCAAAAGTTCTAAGGGCCCAAGAAAAGTATTTGCTAAGTACACAGAGTAAAAAGAAAAAGTGAAAACAGAAAATGGCAAGGTGATGCCTATTTCTTCATAATGCATATTCTTAATTATTTGCACAGTAGCACCATCACTTAATAGGGTAAAATTTACAAACGTGTCACTCATCTAATGTAATACTCTTTTACTAACTAGACACCAAATAAAAACACAATCTCTTACATGAACACATTTTCCAAAATAAAGACCATCAAAAGTGAAATGGCACACATTACCTCGTTGTTGGTATAGTGTAGATCCATAGACTGACCAAAGGCAACTTTAGACTTAGATCTCAGATCTTCTAGTTTAACTGGTCTGGTAACCTGCAGGATTCTACATGAAAATAATTTTAAGACATTTTATTTTTGTTTGTCATAAACAATATACTTACAACAGTTCTGTTTTGTTATGTGAAAAAATAAAGGACTGTAGAGAGGGCTCAGCAATTAAGAGCACTGGCTGCTCTTCCACAGGACCTGGGTTCAATCCCCAGCACCCACATGACAGCTTACAACTGTTTGTAATTCCACCCTCACACAGACATACACACAGACAAAACATCAATGCACATAAAAATAAATAAATTTAAAAAAAAAGTTGGGCAGTGGTAGCCCACGCCTTTAATTTCAGCACTTGGGAGACATAGGCAGGTGTTCTTATGAGTTCAAAGCCAACTTGAACTACAAAATGAGTAGGCAGGAATACACAGGAAAAGCCTGCCTTGGAAAACCAAAAGTAAAAATTGTAACACATTTTTAATAAAACACACAAAAAAATCCATACAAAGTTTAGAATAGAACCACTAAACTTTTTTCTATACTATAATTTTTAAAAGAAGATTCTCAAAGTTTTAAATTCATAATCACATAAATATTAAAGACCAGTATAAAGTGTCCACTTAGGAAAGTGTTTAAATGTAATTATGTGACATATGTGTGAACGGAATGTAATGAAATTGTTAAGAATAACAAGCTATCCATCCTGTGGAAATCAAATTTCGATTTCTGGGTCCTTATCAATTCAACATTTTAGCACATATAGTCTATATACATCTCTAAGACACCTTAAAGAGACTGAAGTAAAATAAAATTATTTGCTTCTTCTATTCCTAAGGCCTGTTGGTTAAGAACATACACTTAAGTCTATAAATTACCATGTTAGAATTATTAGCTTCTCAAAGAAAAAGCTACTTCCATGATCACTTTATACAACCTTAGGGCCTATCACACACTAAGTGCAAAGCTGAGGGAATGGAAAGCTAGCAAATACCCAGAACATAATTTCAAATGTGCCAAGCATACTTTTCTTTTTTCAGTGTCTCTGGAATATTATGTTCACATCTTCAAGTTATATGACTTGTAAGCCATTTAATTTCCTTAAGTCTAACAGGCATCCATTAATATAATGAGTCACCACTAAGAACAAAAATAATTATCTTCTGTAACTCCTATTAAGTTTTCTTGTCAGTTATTTAGCCCTGAGGTACAGAGGAGAGGGCTAGGCTTACATCCTGCTAAATTCACAGCCCGCAAGTCACCATTCTAACTCACAAAATACATGTCACAGCATTGAGAAGAGTCAAAATTTTTACTCAGTAAAAATAAAAGTACAGAGTAAAATTTTAAAGTGTCTATATAAAGTGATCTTATTTACTTCCTGAAACTGCAAAGCAAGCACATTCAGTATTTCCAATGGTTAGCAGGCATTTAGACATATTCTATCTCTCTTTAGCCTAAGTGAATGTCACACATTACCATAGACTATTCCATCTTTAATTTCAAAACCACAAAATGTCACTTAAATCTAAAAAGAATTTTTAATAACTTAATTGGAATACACATTTTATTATATAATTTAATTGATGTGTAATGTTTCCTTACTTACCTTTTTTCTCCTCTATGTTCAAATTTGACTCGGACATCATTCTATAATAAAATGAAGATACCAGTCATAATCATGCAAAAACCAGACAAATTTGTGAGTCATTTTTTTCCCTTAGCCTACTCATTAACACAGAGCAGAACAAAGGGGGTTTCAATTTCAAGGTTGGTTTGCTTGTTTTTCCTTAATGAAGTTCAGAACTTTTCTCCTTATCTCTTAAAGGAAGTACTTTAAAGCTTCTTTGGTGCATATTCAAATTGTCATTATCTTCACTCTCATAGTTCAGTAGTTGATCCCATAACTTAGCTTCTAAGTAATAAACAGATGGGTAACATACAATGGATACAATACACAGAGGTATAACTCATGTCCAAGCAGAGTAAATACTGCATTATGTTTCTTCAAATGGTATGAAATTTAAAACTTATGATCTACTTATGTCTACAACATTCCATGTGTTATTTTCTGACCTAAGATGACCCTGAGTAACTGAAACTATGGGAGGGAAAAACAGAGATAAGGGAGAACTCTAATATTTCTACTTTCTATGCTTTCTATCTCATACTAATCTTGTTTACAGAAGTCAAAATCATCACATTGCTAAATATCCAGAAGAGACTTCTGGGGAAAACAAACAGAAGAAATTGTTTATCTTAAATGCTTAAAGAATGGTTAAAACTTAAGCAGTTATCATACAGCTTTTAAAAAATGTATTCATTTTTGCTGGGCAGTGGTGGTGCACACCTCTAATCCCAGCATTCGGGAGGATCTCTGTCAGTTCGAGAGCAGCCTGATCTACAAGAGCTAGTTGCAGGACAGCCTCCAAAGCCACAGAGAAACCCTGTCTCCAAAAACAAAAACAAACAAACAAAAAGTATTCATTTTTTCTTGTCATTATTTCTTCAACATTCTACCTACATATAGTATTTATATTTTACCACCTATTAAATGTAAATACAAAACTAAAAATGCAAACTTATCAGAAAATGTACTAACCACATTTGATTCAAAGTTTAAAAGGAATCCTTACAAGTTCAGGCTGTGAAATGAAAGTAATTCATAGAACAAAATACACTTATTAAAATATTAGTGACAGTTGGACTAGAAAGATGGCTCAGTGGTTAAGAATTACATACTGCTCTTTCAGAGGATGTGAGTTCAATTTCTAACACCCACATCAGGCAGCTCAGAACCACCTATCACTCCAGCTCTAGAGAGATCCAGTACTGTTGGTCTCACAGGCACCTACAATTTCACACACATACCCACACAGACACACAAATACACATAATTTTAAAATAATAAAATTAAGTCTTTAAAGTATCACTTAATAAATACCTGGGTTTTTGGTGATGAAGGTTTTGTTTTTCTGGTTTCCTGTAAAGATAATGCTGGCCGGCTAGCCTTATGAAGGACAGCCAAATCTTGCATGATTGAATTCAAAGCTTGCTGATCATCTGGGTATTTTTAAAAGAACACATACACAAAACTGTAATTTCAACATATATTTATCACAGACATCAAGCAGAATTTATAATGGAATTTAATTTAAAAGTAATAGCTCAGCAGTTAAGAGTGCTTGCTGCTCCTTTAGAAGATCCAAGTTTAGCTCCTAGTACTCACACTGAGCAGCTTACAACCACCTACAACTCCAATTCCAGAGAATCCTGTGCCCTCTTCTGGCCTTCCTGGGTACCCACACACACATGTGGCACACACTCATAGACAAAATAAATCTGTTGTTGTTGCTGTTAGAGACAGGGTCTCTTTATATAGCCCTGCTGTCCTGGAACTCATTATGTATACCAGTCTGGCTTTGAACTCACAAAAATCCACCTGCCTCTTTTTATAAAATAAAATGTTGTGCTACAGGTAAATACCAAAAAAAAAAAAAAAAAACCAACCACCTCTGAGAACTAACATCACACTGAGTAAGACTCAAGCTCAACATAAACTAAGTGTTCACAAAGGAGACATTTATTTTATTTGTTATTTTTTATTATTTTTAAATGTGTATGTATGTGCTTATATATGTAAGTGTATATGAGTGCAGATACCCATAGAGGCCAGAGGTGTCAGATCCCCTAGAACTATAGTTACAGGTGGCTGTGAGCCATCTAATGTAGGGGCTGGGAATAGAACTCAGGTCCTCTGGAAGGGCAGTATATACTCTTCACAGTATGAGCTCTCTCTAAGCCCTACACATGTGCTATTTATAAAGGAAGTAAATGCCATTCTAATTCGTTTAGTGACTTAACGCCCTGAGTCAAATCAGCCCAGCTAGAATAAATTCTTTTCTATGACTCCCAAACAAAATATCACACATCAAAAATCTTAATAAAAAAAAGAGAAAAAAGAAACGTTATGTAAATACCATCTTCTTTTAGTACTTATATTTAAAACACAAACTTCACTTTAGAAATGTGTTCCTGTTACTGATGCTTAGAGGAAGAAACAGAAAAGCTCCCTCAGTGGACAGTGGCCTACTAATACTCTGAAGGGTTCTCTCACAGTTCTTCCCAAGACTACAAACATAAAAGTATTTATCAGGCTGGAGAGACTTCTCAGTGATTCAGAGCACTGACTGCTCTTCCAGAGGTCCCAGCATCCACATGGCAGCTCACAACTGTCTATGACTCCAGTTCCAGGGCTTCTGACACCCTCATACAGATATACATGCAGACAAAATATCAATGCACATAAAATAAATAAATTATTAAGAAAAATAAGTACAAGTATTTACCAGCAAAGACCAATAGCAAAATAAAAATAACAATGTGGAGCTGGAGAGCTGGCTCAGCAGTTAAGAGAACTGGCTGTTCCTGCAGAGGACCAAGGTGGCTCACAACTGTAACTCCAGTTCTAGACAATCCGTCAGCCTCTTTATCCACTATAGGCACCAGGCACAGATATGCACAATAAACAATACATGCAGACAAAATACCCATACACAAAAAATTTTTAATTAAAAGTAAAAATACCAAAACAAAAAATTTCATTCCTTAGAAAACAGATTCCATCCAGGCAGTGGTAACACACATCTTTAATCTCAGTACTTTGGAGGTAGAGGCAGGTGGATCTCTGTGAGTTCCAGGACAGCCAAACCTATACACAGAGAAACTCTCAAAAATAAAATAAATAAATGAATAAAAGAAAAAGAAAGCAGAGTCCAGAAAACTAAAACGAGGACTCCAAACCATAAACTTTTAGTCATTTCCAAATAGATCCAAGGTTCCCTTTAAAATAATAAACATGTATCATTATGTAATACCAATTATAAACTCTGTGGAATCTTTGAAACAACATATTTTTGCTAGTAAACCCATCTACTAATGACCATAAACTGGTAAATAAAGTACCAAACATCTTTACAATTAATATTTTTTTAAATGTAGCCATTTTGTTCAGCAATAATTTATATTCCTGGAGTAATAATAACAAAAAAAGTTCTGTAAAGGAAATTATTAAAATAATCTAGCTGAGCAGTAGTGGTTCACACCTTTAATTTTAGTGCTCTGAGGCAGAGGCAGAAGGATCTCTGTGAGTTCAAGGCCAACCTAACTACAGAGCTAGTTCCAGGATGCTACAACAATACAAAAAAAAAAAAAAAATCTGTCTTGAAAAACCAAAAAGAAATAAATTATCAACATCATCATCAAGTAAGTGAATAGTTCCAACAGTCACTTGACTATATAAATAGCTAAAATACATACTTCATTAATTTTTTTTAATATTCAATAGTTTATAAATTAAGATGTATATATATGTGTACATATATACTGATAATTAAGGTAAAGACTATAATACTTTCATTAATAAATTCTAGGTTAAGAGAAAAAATTTAATTACATTTATTTACTTATGGGGGGGGGGTGCACCACAGTGCTTGTGTGGAGGTCTGAGGTCAACTTGTAGAAGCTGGTTCTCTCCTTTCTCCGTAAGAGTCCAGAGAATCAAATTCAGGTTGTCATACTTGGCTGCAAGTGACTTTACCTGCAAAGTCATTTCACAGGCTCCAAGAGAAAAAAAAATTAAGATTTTTTTAAATGTATGTATATGTACCTGCCTGAGATTATGTGTACCACATGTGTGTGGGTGACCATAGAAGCTCAAAGTAAGTCTGAACAAGCTCTGACTGATCACAAATGGAGTAAAATCACTCGATGTGACGTTTTTTTTTAAAAATGTTAGGATCCAGCTGGGTGTGGTGGTGCATGCCTTTAATCTCAGCACTCAGGAGGTAGAGACAGGTGGATCTCTGTGAATTAAAGACCACCCTGGACTACAGAGTGAGTTCCAGGACAGCCAGGGCTATTACATAGAGAAAACCTGTCTAGGGGTGCAGAGGAGTAGGATCCTTAATTCCACACTGGAATGAGAATCTAGTACTTAAATGTACCTATCTTGTTCTGATTATTTTTGCTAGAAAAATGTCTAGCACTAGAATTTAGGAATTTTCATATACTTAGTATAAGTGTCCAAATTAACAAATACTTAAGAAAGCTTTAGTTCAAATCTCTTTTCACTCCTACATATATTTATTTCCATGTTAAGAAAAACAAAGCTGGTGCACACCTTTAATTTTAGCACTCTGGAGGCAGAGTTCGGCAGATAGATCTCTATGAGAACAGGTCAGCCTGGTCTACTGAGAGAGCTCCAGAACATGCTCCAAAGCTACAGAGAAACCCTGTCTCACAAAAGAAAGGATGGATGGATGGATGTGAAAGGAAGAGAAAGAGAAAAAAAGAAAATGAATACTTTTTATCATATATGTAAAACAGGAAAAGGTCATTTAACAAAAGTTCAGGTCTTAGAAAGATGACATACCAAGGTGGAAAGAAACTGCAGATACTGACCAGATAGAAGAGTGTTAGGAGTAAGGTTTTTCCTGCCAGCCTGGACCCACCGAGGCGCCAGCCCCAAATAACACACTGAGAATCTGTATTAGATATAACGCTGTTGGCCAGGTACTAGTTTCTTATCGGCTAGCTCTGTCTTAATTATTAACCCATTTCTATTAATCTAAGTATTTCCACGTGGTCTCATCTTACCAAAGAGTGGGTCCACAAAATATCAACATAGTATGCACACACTATTGTTTTTACAACTCTAGTTAGGAATGACTGTGATAGTCATGGGATGCCAGGCACATGAGACAGCTAACAGGTGTCAGAGGGGTCATGGATTGGTCAAACAGGGAGTGAGGATCACAGATTAAGCATAGGCACAAAAAAGAAGCAGATGTTTGACACCTGCTAAAAGGACACTCAATTGAGCATAAAAACAGAATAGGCTTGGGAAATTTAAAAAAAAAAAAAAAAACTTTTATTAAGAATTCTGAATTGGAGCTGGCATGGGGACACACACCTTTTTATGAAATTTTGTAATCTAAATCTGAAACAAGCTTATTTCCTTACCTTCCCCTTTTCCCCTGCCCCCCCTCAATTACCATCCCATCCTCCTTTTGCTCCCCAGGGAGGGTGAGGCCTTCCTAGAGGATCTTCAAGGTCTGTCACATCATTTGGAGGAGGGCTCAGGCCCTCTCCCATGTGTCTAGGCTAAGGGAGTAGCCCTCTGTGGAATGGGCTCCCAAAGTCCATTTGTACACTAGGGATAAATACTGATTCACTACCAGAGGCCCCATGACAGGACACACACCTTTAATCCCAGTACTTGGGAGGCAGAGGCAGGAGGATCCCTGAATTTGAGGCCAGCCTGGTCTACAAAGAAAGTCCTAGGACAGCCAGGGCTACACAGAGAAACCCTGTCTCAAAAACAAAACAAAACACAAAAACAAACAAACAAAAAAACCCAGCAGCAACAACAAAACAAACAAAAAGGAATACTGAATTTCATAGATTATATACATATTCATTATACATTAATATTCGCAATACTGGGGATTCCTTTTGTGTGTATGTGTGTATGGTTTCTTTGTTTTTATACAGGGTCTCATTATATAGCCTAGAACTTTATGTAGTCCAGGATGGTCTTGAACTCAAGAGATTCCCCCTGCCTCTACCTCAGTGCTAGAACTAATAACATGATCCGACACATCCATCCAGCTTGTGATGCCAACTTTTCTGTGAGTACCCTAGTATGTATGTTTTGTTTGTTTGAAATAATAATTATATCATTTCCCCATTCTTTTATGTATTTTCAGGCAATGGCTATTCTTTGTCTTGCTGCTAACTGCAGTGATATTGTTTCAGAAGGGCTATAAATCAACTTAATATATAAGTGGAAGTACAAGTGAAAGAAACAAAAGTGAGATGCAAACAGGAGCCAATGAAAGTGTCCAATTTAGAGCTACTAGAAACCTTAGAGTGGATAATCTGGGCTACCAGAGGACACTTCATTCAAGACTACAATAAGTGGAAGAGGAATTTAAAAAGTAGAAATATGAAGCTCTGGTTTATGCATTCAGTCCAACCACATACAGTAAGGAGTTATGCTATACCCCCCAAAACAAGACCCTCTAAATGTTTTTTTTTTAAACCTCTAGAACCTATAATGATGTGTGTGTGTGTGTGTGTGTGTGTGTGTGTGTGTGTGTGTGTGTGTGTGTGTGTGTGTGTGTTAAGCAATTGGTTAAAAAGTAAGAAACTTTAGCAAGTAAACGTCAGAGAGGAGCTGTCAGGATCAATCTCAGCTTTAAATCAGCATACAATTACCTGGTCCACCCTTCTTAATCTAGTGTTGGGCAGACCAGTGCTCTGTTTCTTTCTAGTGTCTATGTAATTACTACCTTAGGGTAGAACCCTCAATTAATGAGAGAAGGAGAGGGAGTTGGCAAACTAGAAAAAGTGATGTACAAACTGAACGTTGGTAATTCATCCCTACCAGACAGACTGCCTCAAAGTACTTCAACTCAAAACTTTTGTTTAGCTTTGGTTTTGGTGACACCTGTGACCGAATGCAGGGCCCCACATATGCTAATTTTATTCAAGATTGTACTTCTCCCTAGGCCTTAAAATCTATTAAGTAAAATGTTAGCTAAAATCTCCTACATCACGGACAAAAACTTACGATATCATAAATTTCTAAATAAAATGTTTATTATAAGGTAAATATTTTCTTCCTCACCCTATTCTTTAAGTCATAATTATTTCTAAAATGCTTTTAGCTTAAACTTACCCATTATGACGACCAGCTTAATAATTTGGAAATTAGGAAAATGGTTCTCCCATCAACATTCTTTATTGCCTTAAAAGGAAAGAAGACAAACACATTAATAAAAACCAGAAGAGGCAACCACAAAAAGAAAAATAATGGTATACATAATGGAGCCCTCATCTAGTACCTGTTGGAAACAGAAGCAAACACCCACAACTAAACACTGAGTCAAACTAGAACCAGATTCAGAGAGGACAAGACCAGGTTGCAGAAACACATAGAGACAGCGGACCTGAACAAGGAGGAGCTAATGGCCCCTAGACTGATAGCTGGGAATCCAGCATGGGACTGACTCAGGCCCCCCTGAATATGGGTCTCAGCTAGAAGGACTGAGCGATCTAAGAGACCTCAGGCAGTGGAACCAGGATGTATTCCTGGTACACAAAAGGACCTTGCGGGATACTGCCTTAACCTAGCAACAGGAGAGAAGTCCTAGTCCCTACTTCAAATGACTTGACAGGTTTAGATGACTCCACCTGGGTAGCATCACCCTGCATGTGGAGTGGGGGTGGGTGGGAGGGGAGGGTGGTCAGGGTACATGTGAAGGGAGGGGGAGAGGGGAAGAGGGAGGAAGGTAGGAAGGAGGAAAAGAGGGAGGGAGGGGAAACTGGGATCGATATGTAAAATAAAAATAAAAAAAAAGAAAAAGAATGGTATAACTGACACTAATGAAGGATATATGTATATACACTAGAAGTAATTTGAGTTTTTCAGAATACCTAACATTAGGACCTGATCGTGTAGGTACCCTTTCCTAACACATTAAACTTCCAAGATCCAAGGAAAGCAGGTGATCACCAGCAAACATAGTTTGTACAAACAGCTTAGACACAATGAGCCCTTATTATAACCTCCTCAAATCTCAGCTCCTAGGTGCCATTTGACATGCAGTCTTCCTGCCATACCAATCTTTGTTTTAAAGAAAATCATATAAAGAACAACTATAATTGTTCCTGGGCATAAATTATGTAATACAATTTGTATAATTGTAAGGAGGGGGGAAGATACAATTATATATGTTTGTATATACTCTTGCATGTAGGTTGGTTCAACCACCAAAAAGTGAATCTAAAATAGAGCAAAGGAGACAAACACTTAAAAACACACAAAAAAGGTAATAAGGGAGAAAATGAGGAAAAAGAAAACATGACATACAGAACACAGCAGACAAACTTTATGTAAATTAGATTAAATATAAATGGGATAAAAACAAAGATTACCAGAATAGATTAAAAACATGCTCTAACTTGTCATCAAAATTTTAAAAAAAAAAAGGCAAGTCAGCCTGGGCTACAAATGAAAAAAAAAAATTTTTCAATAAAATACTAGCAAACATAACCCAGAACATAAAAGAAGAATCACAAGGGCTATAGAGAGATCCTTCAATGGTTAAGAGCATTTTCTGCTCTTGCCAAGAACCCAGGTTCATTTCCCAGCACCCATATGGTAGCTCACAACCATTCCTAACTCTAGATCCAGGGGATCTGACACCTTCTTCTGACCTCCCCGGGGGCCAGGAATGTACATCATGCACATACATACACACATACACACATACATACATACATGCTAGAAAAAAACACTCATAAATACAAGAAATATATTTTTTTAATTTTTCAAGGATTATACAGCATAAACAGATGAGATATATTCCATAGAAACAAAGTAGGTTCAGCATACAAGAATCAACACAACAAACTGCATTAATGGAATAAAGGATAAAATCCATGGTAACGCCTCAGCACAAACATAAAATGCAGGTCCCAAAATTCAACCTCCTTTAGCACAGTTAGAATTCCAACATCAGCTGTTTTTTGTTTCAGTTTTTGTTTCTGTTTTTCGAGTCAGTTCTATTTGTATACATTAACAAATAATAATATGGAAATGAAATCAATTCTGTCAATAGCATAAAAAGAACATAGGAATATACTTAATAAATTCAAAACATACATAGTTAAAAACTACAAAACATCATTGAATGAAATTACACTTAAAGCAGAGAGTGTTGGCACATGCCTCTAATCTTATCACTGGGAGGTAGAGGCAGTTGGATCTCTGAGTTCACAGAGTGAGTTCCAGGACAGCCAGAGCTACAGTGAGAATCTGTCTCGAAAAACCACACAAAACACAGAGAGAGAGAGAGACAGGGAAGGAGAAGGAGGGAGGGAGGGAGGGAGGGAGGGAGGGAGGGACCTACTTTATAGACCAGGCTACCCTCCAACTCAACAGATATCCTGTCTACTTCTGCCTCCCAAAGTGCTGGGATTAAAGGTGTACACCACCACCACCAGACGTAAGCCAGTTTCTTAAGTACCATATCATACCATAATCATTAATACAGTGATAAGCAATTATATAAAAATAAACTGTACTTCATCAAAACTTTTAAAAGTTGTGTACCAAATGACATGAAGACAACCAAAATATAATCCCAAGGATGGGAAGAAATACAAAATAAGTATCTTTTAAAGGTCCACTGTTTATAATACATAAAAAACTATTATAAGTCAATGATAAGATAATCAGTTATAGGATGGACAAAGGATTTCAACAGAGATTTTTTCCAAAGAGGGTACACAAGGGCAGAAGCACTTATGATGATGCTCAGTATCAGGGAAACGTTGACTAACACCACAGTGCTAGGCCACTTCACTTCAGCAGGATAAACACAAACAAAAAGACAATGGCAAGTGGTGGGGAAATGTGAAACCATTTCCATTTCTACACGTACATACAAAAACCTGAAAACGGAACTACACTAAAGCCTGTAAACTTGGCTAGGGAGACAGCTCAGTCAAGTACTTGTCACATGAGCATGAGAACCTGAGCTCATTTCCAAGAAGTCATGACGGAGTACACTTGCAACCGTGGTGCTAAGGAAGCAGAGAAAAGCAGGGGCCTGGAGTTTGCTGGCCAGCCAGCCTATCCTAATCTAAGAACCCAAGCAGGTCCACGTGAGAAACTGTCTCAGAAGAAAGAAATGGGTGGTGGTGGGGTTATGAATATTGCAGTAGATTTCAGGGGTGGGTTTATTACTACATCACTTCTGCATTTGATTTTTAAAATTCTTCTTCCATAATCCAATTGGAGGGTTTCAGTTTTTTGTTTTGTTAAACTAAATTAACATGGTTTGAATGAACTGCCCTACTTACACACAATCCAACCAATGTAACCTCAAACAAATCTATACAAGAATTTACGTACAGTGTTTACCTGGCCTGGTGCACAAGGGCAGGCAGATCTCTATGAGCTTGAGCCACCCCGGTCTACACTGCAAGTTCCAGGCTTGCCAGAATATATAGTAAGACCCTGTCTCAAAACTCAAACGTACATATGTATGTATGTACGTGTGTGTGTGTGTGTGTGAGAGAGAGAGAGGGGGGGGGTAGAACAACGTGGTTGGCCTTTTAATGACAGTACACTACCATCCAACTAGATTGTTGACGACTTCATGAAAAAGGCTGGATGTTTTATTGCTGTCTACTATATTACAGGCTTTGGGAGAGCTCAGTGCATTTTGGACTAGCATTCATTGAAGGTAGAAGGAAATATGAAGATGCAAGTATAATTCACAAGTACAATTCATAACAAAAGCAGTGTAAAGCTTTTAACAGCAAGCAATTTTTGTAACTGGAGAAGCACTATCCTTAAATATGGCTTTGCTTCAAAGATTCCAATGGTCATAGAAATAACTATTGTTTCAATAAACCTGGGGTGTCAGGTGCCACTGCCCTAAGGTGGAATTTCAGGTAAGACCTAATTTGTTGTGCATAATTAGTCAATGTGTCAGCCTGGTGAATAGTCTACTGAAGCTTTCATGGAAACACTGATATCCAGTTTTACAAGCCACAAGCTTGGCTTAAATTGCTCTATGTTTAGGTTGTTTTCCACCTATTTAGACACTTAGCAAAAGATATCTGCTGTTCAACATTTAAAATGTGCTTATAACTTTTATTAACTGAAGCCATACTGTTCTGAGTTACATCTTTAAGTGTACTATAAGTGTCAGAACCTTACCAATACATATGAAATTTAGAAAGATAGGCACCAAACACCCAGCACAATACTTGCATATTTTTTGCATCATACAGAATCAAAGTTCTAGAAACTGAGAACACCGTAGACCTTTTGTGTTTTATTTCTCAGTCATTTCAAACACTACAGGGCTGTCTTTGTTACCAATCTATGTTTATATCTCTCACACTCCATATACATACACACCAGGTTTGTTTAGCCACTGATAATTTTTTAGCAAGTTTTATGATTATTTAGTGATTTTCTATGTCTTATTCTGTGCTATTATGGGAAACTTTCATTCTGAAAATCTACTCTGTTACAGAAGCACTTATCTTCAGTAATGTCTCCAAACAAAAAGCCTATACAGTTCTGGGCATGGTGGTACATGCCTTTAATCCCAGAACTTGGGAGGCAGAGGCAGGAAGATCTCTTTGAGTTCAAGGCCAGCCTAGTCTACAAAGAGTTCCAGGACAGCAAGAACTATATGGTGAGACCCTGCCTCAAGGGCGGGGGCGGGGGGGGAAGTAAATAATATGTTTGCACTCAGGCTGGAAGAGAGCTATTAAATATTTTTACTAAATGTTGTAGTTTTTTGAATGAAAATGGCCTCCATATACCCACAGGGAGTGACACTATTATGAGGTATGGCCTTGTTGGAGGAAGTATGTCACTAGGGGTACACTTAGGTTTCAGATGCTCAAACCAATCCCAATGTCACTCTCTCTTCCTGCTGCCTGCTGATTCAAATGCAGAACTCTCTGCTACCTATCCAACACCATGCCTGCCTGCATGCTGCCTTGTTTCCCACCATAAGGATAATGGACTTAACTCCCAAACTGATTGTCAGCCCCAATTAAATGTTTTCCTGTGTTAGAGTTGCTGTAGTCATGGTGTCTCTTCACAGCAATAGAATTCTAATTATGAGAGTTGTCTTTGCCTTGGGCAGATCATGTAGAAATGCTCTTCAATTTAGTAATATTTTTAAAGGTAGAAATGAAATGTAGCTAAATTATTTTAGTTTTTAAGACCCTAATATAATTACATAATTTCCATCTTCCAATCTTCCCACAGAACCCTCTCCCTTTTCAGATTCATGGCCTTTTAAAATAGGTAGGGCTGTGTGTGTGTGTGTGTGTTCCTAAACACAACTTGCTTGATCTATACCTATTACTTGTATGACTGTTTTGTATTAGATAATTATTTGGAGTCAGATTGACCCAAGACTTTCTTAGAAACCCTGATGGACAAAGGGAAAGTTAGTTCTGAATCCTTGGTAAGGCCAGTCTGGGTACAAGGACAAATATTTAGGATATTTAGGAATTGTGATGGTTTAGCAGAGTGGGGATTTAGGTTCTCCTCCAAGATCTACGGCTTCACTAGCCCTGAGTAGCTGGTTAGGTTTTTAGTACTGGACATGAGTTTCCTATTGTTGAGTAGGTCTTAAGTACAATTTAATGTTGCTGGTTACCATCAAGGCATGTATGCCACTACTGCATCCAAGGATCATCATATCATGCTGGTTGTTGTCATGATTCACAGACATTTGTAGCTAATGGTTTTCTTGTTGTTTTGTTTTTGTTTGTTTGTTTTGGTTCTTCAAGTCAGGGATTCTCTGTGTAGCCCCAGCTGTCCTGGAACTCAGCAGACCAGACTGGCTTCAAACTCAGAGATCAGCCTGCCTCTGCCTACCAAGTGCTGGAATTAAAGGTGTGTGCTACCACCATCCAGCAACAATTCTTAATCAAAACGTGAATTCTTGTAAATTTTTCCATACTATCAGAAGTTGTTTTCTAACTTCTTAGTTGTTTGAATTATGATTTCCCCCTCTTCCCTAAACTCTCAAGATGGGGGGGAGGTGGGAGTTGATTGGTTCTGCAAATGAACTGAGCAGATATCTAAGAGCTATGTAACTTAGTAATAGGGTACTTGATAATTTGTTTTCTTATATAACCAATAAAATACTGATAAATTTCTGATGTACATTTTTCAGCCATATATTTACACTGTATGATTATAGTCCTGTGGGAGAAATATTTTGTTAGTATTCACGGGCCTGTAAAACTAAGTTCAACAGCTTACATATATAAAAAATGAAATGCTGTTTAATATTAGCAAAAGAAAGCAAAACATGTATTAGCACTTCATCAGCATTTCCTCCTACTCTGCTTCAGAATCTATTCTCCTGCAAGGCTGAGACACATGCATGCTGAAGCTACATTTCACACTACTGTTATTTTCATCCTACCAAGACTTCAAGAAGCATCCCTTTCCTATGATAACAACCACGAACTCCCACAAGCAAACTGTAAATCCCCAAATATACCTCTAGTGTCCAGATGAAACTCAGCTTTCTATTACTTAAGTATTTCCATTGTCAGCCACCTGAAGAGAATGTCAGAGTCCACAATGACTTCTGAGTCTCCAGATTAATTTTATGAAAACTGTAATTTATTTGATTAACATCTCAAATTTATTACACAGATTATCATAATCTCTGATATAGCAATATGCTGAGAAGATAAGTCTCTCGGTCATCACTCCTTAAATTTATCTCTTACATTCAGGATTCCCTCAAAGATTGTCAGATCACCAAAATGGAAAATCTCATAATCACAGGATACTGACAAAAGTAACCAGAAGCATCTGGGGAAATTCTGCACAAAAATTATAAAATGTTGCTTTGGTTCTACCTAACAATCTTAAAATTCTTAAAGAGAAGCATGGTGGTGGTGGTGGTGGTGGTGGTGTCTCACACCTTTAATCCCAACGCTCGGGAGGCAGAGGCAAACAGATCTCTGTGAGTTCAAGACCAGCCTGGTCTACAAAGCTAATACCAGGACAGCCTCCAAAGACACAGAGAAACCCTGTCTCAAAAATAAGAGAGAGAAAGAGAGAGGGGGCGCCTAGAGAGATGGCTCAGTAGTTAAGAGCAGTGGCTGCTCTTCCAGAGGTCCGGAGTTCAATTCCCAGCATCCACATAGCAGTTCACAACTGTCTGTAACTCCACTTCCAAAGGATCTGGCACCCTCACACAGACATACATGCAGTTAAAACATTAATACACACAAGCTAAATAAATACATTTTTTAAAACTTCTTAAAGAAAAGCAATATAAACGGGTCCAGAAGTGACAAGCTGGCAGAAATAGTACACAATGCCATGAATATATCACCCATGCTACCAAAAAAAAAAAAAAAAAAAAAAAAAAAAAGAAAAAAAGAAAGAAATAAAAAGAAATTAATAGAAGTACTATATATGAGCACCACACACAAATAAATAAATGTAACACAAAATTAAAGCAATCATATATACAGGAACAGCAGCAAGGACGACAGCAGAAATATTTCTAAACTACCTAGAAAACTACCAAGACCAACCACCCCATCCAAAGACAACAAGGAAAAAGAAAAAAGAAAACACCCAGCCAACCTGGAACCCTAAGTTGTACAGAGGGTTACAGGGAGGTACAAGTGCACACATGCTGAGATGACGGCACATGTGTACAGGCCAGAGGACAGCTTGCAGGAGCTGGTTCTCTCTTTGCACCTTGTAGGTCCCAAGGACCACTCGGGTGTACCAGCTAGGCTGCATGTGCCTTTACCTGCTAAGCCTTCTTCTCACCAGCCCCAGTCTAGAATTCTAAGACCTGAAAACATGCTTTTCAAAAATAAGGGAGAATAGCTTTTAAAAATAAGAGGAAAATAAAAGACTTTTAGACACTAAAAAATAAAACAGAACAACCAAAAGGAACTCACAACCAGAAAACCTACAACCACAGCAAAAAAGTCAAGAGATTCATTTGAGCAGAAGGAAAACTAAGGAGAACTGAAGCAATGGTTCCGTAGTTAAAGACAACTTATCCTTGTAGAAAACACAAGTTCTATTTTACCGTAGTTTTATTAAGAATGGCCCTCACATGTTTGTTGGAATGCTTACTCCTTAACAGAAATTTCGGAGGATTAGGGGTGGTCTTAATAGAGGAGGTGGGCTATGAAGTTCAAAAGCCCAAGTCATTCCTAGTTAGCTCTCTTGATAGCTTGCTCTCGTTTCTTTCCCCAACCTCATTCTCTCTATGTCTCCTGTGGCTCAGATGTAAGCTCTCAACTACTGCTCCAGCACCGTGCCTGCCTGCCACCATGGCCCTCCACCATAATGGTTATAGACTCACCCTTTGAAGCTATAAACAAGCCCCCACTTAAATGCTTTTTTTTTTTTTTTTAAGTTTGCTTGGTCATAGTGTCCATTCACAGCAATAGAAAACTAACCAAGACAGACTCTCAGACCCTAAATGTCAGTTCATTAACTGTACGTAAATGAAACCCTCTTTGACTACTCAGTAGATACCAAGCATGCATGTGATATACAGGCATACATGCATATAAAACACTCATACACATAAAGCAAAATAAATAAGTCTAAAACTTTAAAAAAAAAACTTTAACATATGAACTCAAAGAAATGGAGAACATAGACATTTTCCTACTATGTTAGACACCTCTGTAAAACAAAATTGGCCCTTCCCTTTCTGCCTCCATTCCCAGGAAACTGCAGTACCTATTGGCAGACCCAGCTTTCTTTCTTCCTGTGGACCCTTTCATCCTCCTCACCCCACATTTCTAGAAAATCCCCATTCCTTCCTGTCAATCCCCAACCGCCATACACAGCACTCAATACTTAGAAATATGTTCTACCTAGGACCCTCAGTAGCCATAACTGGTAGGGACTCAGAAGCACTCCCTACCAAGCAATCCTAAGATCCAGAGAGGGCAACAGAAACCAAGGAATGGAAACCCACACAACAAAGACAAGACCAGGAATCACATTCATCTAAAATCAGATGCCTAGACAGCAGTGCAAAAACACAATCATTAACACCCAATTATATTTCCACCAGAACCCAGCAACCCTACTACAATAGGCACTGAGAAATGCAATATAACAGAAGCACAATAAGTGAACTTCAAATTAGCTATTGTGAACATGTTCTAGGATCTCTGTCTTTAATCCCAGCACTCGGGAGGCAGAGACAGGCAGATCTCTGAGTTTGAGGCTAGCCTGGTCCATAGAGAGAGTTTCAGGACTAGCTCCAAAGCCACAGAGATCCTTGTCTCCGGGGAAAAAAAAAATAACAACAACAAAATATTCCAAGCAAAGGGACTTAAGAAGCAAATCAGTATAGCCATTTTAATATCTGAAAAATAAAACTTCAAACCTAATCAGAAGGGATAGGAAAGGTCATTACATACTCAGAGGAAAATCCAACAATAAGATATTATAGTTCTTAAAATCTATGCACCAAACACACAAGAACAAGTTCATAAAAGAAACACTACTACAGCTTAAATCACATATCAACCCTCACACAGTGAAAGTGTATGACTTCCATACCCACTCTCCCCAACAGACAGGTCATCCAGACAAAAACTAAATAGAAAAATGGAGATAACTGATATTATAAACCAAAGGAGCCTAACAGTTATGTATATACCATTTCAACCAAACACAAAAGAATATACCTTCATCTGAGCAGCACATGGAACTTTGTCCAAAACTGGAACCACAACATATCCAAACTTACGGGAAAAAAATGAAGGTGGTTTTAAGAGCCAAGTTCATAGCACTATGTGCCTATTTTTTTTAAAAAAAATGGAGATATCATACTAACTTAACAGCACACCTGAAAATACTAGAAAAAAAAAAAAAAAAGGGTAACTCCCAAAAGGAATAGAAAACAATAAAGTAGAAATCAAACTCAAGGCTGAAATCAATGGGAACAATCAAAAAGTACAAAGTATCAATGAAACAATGATTTGTATCTTTTAGAAAAACAAAAAGAACAAACCCTCAGCCAAATTAACTCAAAGGCAGAGAAAGAAGATTCAAAATTAAAGGTGAAAGGGGGTACGAAACAATACACAATAAGGAAATCCAAAGAATTGTAAGGACATACTTTTAAAACCTGTACTCATCCTAATTGGAAAAATCTAAAAGAAATGAATATTTTTCTCCATATAGACTATCTACCAAAGTTAAATCAAGATCAGTTAAGCAATTTAAACAGACCTATAATCCCTACTAATGAGATAGAAGAAGTAATTAATTCTCCCAAACAAACAAAACAAAACAAAACTAACCTGGGCCAGATGGTTTTAGAGTAGAATTTTACCAGACTTTCAATATTCCTCAAATTATCCTACAAAACAGAAACCAAAGGAACAATGCCAAATACTTTTTACATGGCCAGTTACTCTTATACCTAAACCACACAAAGATCCAACATAAAAAGTGGATCACAGACTAATTTGCTTTATGAACACTGATGTAAAAATTCACAATAAAATACATGCAAACAAAATCCAAGAACATATCAAAAAGGTCTCCCACCACAATCAAGTAAACTCCATCCTAGAGATGCAGAGATTCTTCAATATACATAAATTGATAAATGTAATCCACCATATAAACAGACTGAAAGACAAAAACCACATGATCATCTCATTCGATGCAGAAAAGGCCTTTGACAAAATCCAACATCCCTTCATGATTAAAGTCCTGGACAGATTAGAGATACAACATATATACCTCAAAGTAATAATAGTGACTGACAGCAAGCTCATAATCAACATCAATTTAAACGGAGAGAAACTCAAAACATTTCCACTAAAATCAAGAAAAGACAAGGTTGTTCACTCCTTCCATACCTATTCAATATAGTATATAAAGTCTTAACTAGAGCAATAAGATAACTGAAGGAGACCAAGGGGATACAAATAGGAAGGAAAAAAGTCAAAGTGCCTTTATTTGTAGATGATACGATAGTGAGCCTAAAAAGTCGACCAGGAAACTCCTACAGCTGATAAGCACTTTCAGCAAAGTAGCAGGATTCAAAATTAATACACAAAAGTCAGTAATAACCTTCCTATACACCAGTGATTCTCAACGTTCCTAATGCTGCAATTCTTTAATACAATTCCTCACGTTTATTTTCATTGCTACTTCATACCTGTAATTTTGCGACTGTTAGAATGGTATAATCTTGTATGTAGGATGGTCTTAGGCAATCCCTGTGAAGAGTCATTCAACAACCCCCCTGTGGGTATTGACCCACAGGTTGAGAACCACTGCTATACACAAATGTTAAACAGACTGAGAAAGAAATCAGGCAAACAATACCCATCATAATAGCCTCAAAAAAAAAAAAATCTTGGAGTAACTCTAACCAAGCAAGTAAAAGACTTGTATGACAGAAACTTTAAGACACTGAAGAAAGAAATTGAAGAAATTATCAAAAGATGAAAAGATTTCCCATGCTCATGGATTGGTAGGATCAACATAGTAAAAATGTCCATCCTATCAAAAGCAATCTACAGATTGAAAGCAATCCCCAACAAAATTCTAACACAATTCTTCACAGATCTTCAAAGGACACCTTTCAGCTTCATATGGAAACACAAAATATAAAAGATAACTAAAACAGTCCTCAATAATAAAAGAACTGCTGGAGAGATCACTATCCCTGATGTCAAAATGTACTACAGAGGTTGTAAAAACAGCATGGTATTGGCATAAAAAACAGACAGGTTGATCAAAGGTATTTAATATAAGTCTACACTCCTACAGACTCCCAATTCTTTATAAGAAGCCAGAAATACACACTGGGGTATAAAATTGAACAGTTGTGTAGAGAAGAATGCAAACAGATCCATACTTATCCCGCACAAAACTCAACTCCAAATGGATCAAGGACCAAATGGATCACTGGCCTCATAAGGACAAATACATAGCACCAGATATACAACCTGATAGAAGAGAAAGTGGGGAATAGTATTTGAACTCACTGGTACAGGGAAGGACTTTCTGAACAGAACACAGATAACATAGCACTAAGATCAACAATAAATAAATGGTACCTCATGAAACTGATGCTGCACATCTTTAATCTCAGCATTCAGAAGGCAGAGGCAGATGAATCTCTGTGAGTTTGAGGCCATCCTGGTCTACAAAGCTACACAAAGAAACCCTGTCTCAAAAAAACTAAAAATAAATAAATAAATAAATAAATAGGGTTCAGATTTAAACAGAGAATTCTCTAAAGATGAAACACAAATGGCTAAGAAGTACTTAAATAAGTTTTCAACATCCTTAGTCATCAGGGAAGTATAAATCAAAACTAGTTTGAGGTTTCATTTTAAAGCAGTTGGAATAGGCAAGATCAATAAAACAAATGACAACTCATACTGTTGAGGGTGTGGAATAAGGAGAACACTCAACCAAGTGCCTGTGGGAGTGCAAACTTGTACAGTAACTATAGAAATTAGTGTGGCATGTTCCTTAAAAATCTGGGAATAGGGACTAGGGCTTCTCTCCTGTCTCTAGGTTAAGGGGGATGTGTTCACAAGGTCCTTTTGTGCACCAGGGATACATCCTGGCTCCACTGTCAGATCTACATGACCCCAAATGGATGGGGTGGGGGGATGGGAGGGGAGGGTGGTTAGGGTGCATGTGAGAGGGCAGAGAGGGTAAGAGGGAGGGAGGGAGGGAGGGAGGGAGGGAAGGAGGGGAGGAGGGGAGGAGGGGGAACTGGGATCGACATGTACAATAATAAATTAAATAAAAAAAAGTCCTTCAAAAAAAAAAAAAAGCTGGGAATAGATCTACATCAAGACTTAGCTATAACACTCTTGGACACAGGCCCAAATGACTACATCCTATTGCAGAGACTACTGCTCAACCATGTTCATTGCTGCTCTAATCATTTATAACCAGAGACTGGAAGCAGACTAGATGTCTGTCAACAGATGAATGGATAAAGAAAATGTGTTACATTTACACAATGGAATATTATTCAGCTGTTTAAGAAAAAATGAAATCATGCAATTTGCAGGTAAATAGATGAAGTTTAAAAAAATCCTCAGTGAGGTAATTCAAACCCAAAAAGACAAATATGTATATATATTTACTTATTTGTGGATGCTAGCTGTTAAGTCTTCAATAAGCAGGCTACATTCCATACTACCACAGAGGTTCTGTATAGCATAAGGGATTATGGTAGAGAGAAGCAAGGATCTCAAGGAAGGAGAAAAATAGAATATATAGTTATGGATGAATGGGGGACTGGAAAGAGAGGACTAAACAGAAGAATGGAAGAAACAAAGGGTGAGTAATGGGGATGTCATTCCGTATACATTATTTTATTGGTTGATAAATAAAACACTGGCCAATGAGGCAGGAAGATAGGCAGAACAAGAATTCTTGGAAAGGTAGGCAGAGGAAGACCAAGAAAGAGTCACAATGCAGGGCGCCAAAGGAGTAACAGGTCCAGGCATTCTCCAGTAGCCAAGGTCATGTGGAAATACATAGATTGGTAGTTATGAATTAATAATTCAGACAGAGCTGGCCAATAAGAATCCCTAGCTACTGGTCAACAGTGTATAATTAATGTTAAGTCACCATGTGTTTATTTGGGGGTTGAGAAGGGTAGCAGGACCTTGGCAGGACAAGAAAACTCCACAACAGGTGAGGGAGGGAATAGAGGGGCAGACAGCTAAAACTAAGGGCCATTTCAGGGGTCATTTAAAGCTTAGACAGTAGAAGCTTCTTAAAATATATACATATAAGAAACTTAAATAGAGTCATCAAGTAACAGGAGAGACAAAGTCTCTCACCAACAAGTAAAACCTCCAGGATCAGGAATGAGTTACACTGCTGGCCAAAGTGGAAACCCCAAACAACCCAGGCATTGCCAAAGCTGTTTGTTTCTTTCCACAAACTGATGGTTAAGCCCCCAAACACACAATTAAAAATAAATATTTTTAAAGTATACATCATCTAAAACAAGACTTTTAAGATATAGTCAACTAATTTTTTTAAGGTGCTAAGATTATACAATTGGAAAAGGATAATATTTTCTACATATGGTAGAAGAACAGGCTTTGTGGCACTGTTGGCCAATAGGAAAGCAAGATAGGTGGGACTAGGAGGAGAGAGAAAGTAGTAGGGAAGAGATTCAAGATAGAGGACTGAGAGAGAAGAATGTCGGGTCTCCGGTAAAGTAAGACCACGTGGAAATACTTAGATTAATAGAAATGGGTTAATATTTAAGACAGAGCTAGCCGATAAGAAACTAGTAACTGGCCTACAGCTTTATATCTAATACAGCATCTCTGTGTGTTATTTGGAACTGGTGCAGCTGTGGAACCAAGCTGGCGGAAAAACCTACTCATAACGGGTTAATTTTGGTTTTGTGGGAATTGTTTGTATAAGGCAGGTCTCACTATATAGTTCCAGCTAGCCTAGAACTCACTATGTACTCACAGTACTCATATTGTACTCATAGAACTCACTATGCAGACTATGTAGGCCTTGAACCCAGAGATCTGCCTCTGCTAGGATCTAAGTTATGTGCCACTAAGAATGGACATACTATGTATAAAATAGAATGCATGATTATTTGTAAACCTGAATGAGCAAAAGGCATTAAATTCTAGGGTGGGGGGGAGTTGATGGCTTGGCAAAGATTTCAGTTTAGCTCCTTAATAATATCCTTTTTTTTTTTTTAAAGTATTTATTCATTGAATGTTTATGTGTATGAGGGCTCATGTACCACCATATGCATGTGGAAGACAACTAACACCATGTAAGTCTCGAGGATTGAATTCAGGTGATGAGGACTGGCAGCAAATGTCTTTAACCTCTTAGCTATACAACTGGTCCAATACTGTTTTTTGAATAACAAAAACATCTTAAAAGATATGCACTGAAGTTCATTAAAATTAAAAGCAAGTGCTCTCAGAAACACACTAGAGTGAGACAGTAAACAATGGTCATGTAACTGGACAGATGGCTCAGTAATTAAGGACAAGGACTGCTCTTCCTGAGGACACCAGTTTGATTCCCAGCATCCACATGGTTGCTTACACCTATCTTTAACTCCAATTCCATGGGATCTGCTGCCCTCTTCTGGCCTCTGACAGCATCGGGCATGCAGACATACATGGAGACAAAACACCCATATACATAAAAATAAAATAAGAAGGCCACATGTAGGTTGTCTTACTCCTTTTGCTCTTTGCTCTTTTCTCTTTGGGGAGCCCACCACTCAGCTCCCAAATAAACACACACAAAGTCTTATTCTTTCTTATGAATGTCCAGCCCTAGCTTGGCTTGTTTCTTGCCAGCTTTTCTTGTCTTAAATTATTCTATCTTTTGCCTTTGGGCTTTTATCTTTCTATGTACTTTACTTCTTATTCCATGGCTTGCAGTGTAGCTGGCTGGCTGGCCCCCTGATGTCCTCCTCCCTTTCTCCTTTTGACCCCATCCTCTCTTCTCAGATTTTTCCTCTCTCTTTACTCTCTCTGCCTGCCAGCCCCACATATCCTTTCTCCTACCTATCTGTTGGCCATTAAGCTCTTTATTAAACCAATTGGGTGTTTCACAGAGTTAAACAAATGCAACAAAAAAGAATGCCACACATCTTTGCATCATTAAAAAAATATTCCACAGAATAAAATGTGGCATATCTTAAGATAACATCCCACAACCGCCACATATAAAGAAAAAATATGTACATAAACAAACCTAAGTATGCCAAAGCACTTGCCTCTGGAAAGCATACCTCTTAGAGCCCACAAAGACAAATCTATGGGAATTTGAATAAGAAAGATCAATAGACTTAGAGCTGCTATGTCTTCACTTCAACTGTAATCCAATTAAACACTTTCTTTTATAGAAAAGTAACCAATACACGATCCAATAAAGACTTGATATACAAAAGGTAAATATATATTATCCAACTACATATAGATATCAAACACAAGAGATATTATTTTTAGCCATTACAATAATACAAATGCAAATATAAGTCAAAGTCATAAGATTCCAAAAGACTGAAGACCCAAAGTGTTGGGAAGAGTCTGCACAACTGACCTGAGGACATAGTTCAATAGCAGAACATTTGCTTAGCAAGAATGAATGAGATCCTAAATTTAATTCCCAGAATCACTTCCAAGAAATAAAAAAAAGCCATGCATGGTGGTGCATAACTTTAATCTCAGCTCTCAGGAAGCAGAGGCAGGAGGATCTCTGGGCCAACCTGCTCTACATAACAAGTTCCAGGACAACCAGACAACCAGAACTACATAGAGAGATCCTATCTCAAAAAAATAAATAAAATAAAATAAAATTTAAGAAAACAAAAAAGCACAGAGTAGAAAGGGGGAAGGGGAAAGGGGAAAAGGGAGGGCTTTTGATGACATAGTGATACACACCTGCTATCCCAGCACTAAAGAGGCTTGAGATTGCCACAAGTTTAAAAGTTTGAGGCTAGTTAATAAATGAACAAATACAACTTTAAATTTTAAAATTAGTGACTGAACAGAAGCTCAGAGGTTAAGACCATGGACTGTTCTTCCATAGGACTCAGTCTCAATTCCCAGCACCCACAAGGAAACTCACAGCCATCTGTAACTCTACTCCCAAAGGATCTGATGCCCTCTTCTGACCTTTGCAGGCACATGGTACACACAAACATACAGGTAAACATTCATACACATAAAATAAAAATAAATGAAATGGGTGAAAAAAGAAAAATTACATTTAAAGAATGCAATCTTTAAGTGAAATTTAAAAAATAACTACAGCACATCACACAATGGATTTGTGATAATACTGTCAAATTAACAGAATCTAGATCACTTAAGAAACAATGGGGGATTATCTAAATGAGCTTAGCCTCTAACATGCCTATGAGGGATTATCTTTATTGAGTTAACTGAGATGGTGTGGTGGTTTGAATAGTTATGGCTCCCATGGACTTGTGTGTTTGAATGTTCTGCCCATAGGGAGTGACACTTTTACAAGGTGAGAACTTGTTGGAGGAATTGTGTCACTGTAGGGGTGGCCTTTGAGGTTTCATATTCAAGATATGCCCAGTGTGGTACACAGTCTCCTGCTGCTTGTGGATCAAGATAAAGAACTCTCAGCTCCTTCTCCAGCATCACGTTTGCCTTCATATTGCCATGCTTCTCACCATGACAACAATGGTCATTTAGGTAGTACCATTCCACAGACTAGGAGCCCAAATTGCATAAAAAGGAGAAAGAATTCTCAGTGCTACTATACATCACTCTCTGCTTCTTGACTGTAGATGCAAAATAACCAAGCTGTCTCCTCAACATCCTGCCACTATGACCTCCCTGCCATGATGGACTATGACCTGGAATTGTGAACCAAGATAAACCTTTTTTCCTTACGTTGTTTTTGTCACGATGTTTTAACATAGCAATTGGAAAAGTAAATAATAAAGGAGTATTACTTAGGAAAAAAAGAGCTATAAGAAGAACTCTTAATGCATATTGCTAAGTAAAAGAAACAAGTCGAAATGTATAGTTCCAATTATGTAATAACACAGAAATACAGAGACAGTACAAAGATCAGTCAATGGCAGAACTGGTGATGAGGTTTAGTGGTCGGTTTAGCAATCCCTGGCTTTGTAAAAAGAGTAATAGCAACAGTAATGATAATAAAATACCAATAAACAAAAGGGAGGGCTTTTAACAACTAACTTTAGCTAGCTATGAGACTGTGAAACTGTCTATCATTAATGAGATAAATCTGTAGTAATTCTACACAATGGAATAAATAATACTCAGCAATATGTAAGAACGATCTACTGACACTCTACTGACACAGTGAACAATATGAATGAATCAAAAGTAATTACTATACTTAGCATGCTGAGACCTTTTAAGTTCAATCTATAATACCAAATAAGGGGCTGGAGCGATGGCTCAGTAGTTAAGAGCATTGGCTGCTCTTCCAGAGCACCTGAGTTCAATTCCCAGCGACCACATGGTGGCTCACAAACCATATGCCTTTAGTTCATTTATTAGTTCTAGAAATACATGTCTTTGGCACACCATTATACCACCCTCAACACTCTTCTGTACTGCAAAATGACAAAAAAAAAAAAAAAAAAAAAGAAGAAGAAGAAGAAGAAGAAGCCAGGCCTAGTGGCACAAACCTTTAATCCCAACACTGGGTAGGGACAGGAAATCAATCTCTGAATTCAAGGTCAGCCTAGTGTACAGAGTAAGTTCCAGGATAATCAGGGCTACATAGAGAAACCCTGTCTCAAAAAAAAAAAAAAAAAAAAAAAAAAACCTACTGAAAATCTTAAAAACTAAATTACAAAATTTAATGGTTTTTTTTTTCTTTAATTCTAAAAGAGTATCTTTTTAAAATCCTAAAATCAGGCCAGTATGAAAAAGTATGACTGATTCAGTAGTCAGAGGTGCTTGACACCAAGCCTTAAGACCTGAGTTCAATCCTTAGAATCTACCTGAAGGAGAGAACCAATCCTCACAAGCTATCCTCTGACCCTTGTGGCACTATAAATAAAAGACCCAGAGATAGATATTGGGGTTCAAGCTTCAAGGTGAAGATCAGTAAAGCAAATAAGCCAGCCTCTAGCTCTTACCTCTACCTCAGCCTGAAAGGGCTGATCTTCTCTCCATGAGCTCTCACCAAGACTCAGACTGCTGTATCTCCTCAGGAGAATAATCCTGAGACTGACTGACTCTACCTTCTATTCCTCTCAAATCCTGGGGTTAAACTCACAAGCTCTGATTCACTCTCTGGTAGCCCAGGGTGGTCTTGGACTTAGAGTTCCATCTGCCACTTAATCCTGAGTCTTGAGATTAAAGGTGTGTGTCTAGCTTGTATAGCTGCTTTGCTATTTTGATCTCCAGTGGCTTTAATAAATCATAAACATCACCATAGACCACCCCCACCAAAAAAAAAAAAAAAGACTTGCTAGAGCCTAAACACATTACAATTCACGCAAGAAATGGTTTCCCATAGACAATGTTTGTCTAAGTCAAGCTTATTTCTTATTTCACGTAAGATGACGGTCTCCAAGTCCAGTTACTGCAAAAATGTAATTTTCTTTGTGGGTGAATAAATAAAACTGTTGTGTATATACACTACCACTACCACTACCCCAGAAAAGTTTTCAATTAACTTTATTGCCACTCTGAGCACTTTTGCATTCTATTTTGAAATGGAATATGGAATTTATTTTTATTGGCCAAACTGAGGGGTTTTTTTTATTTATATCTTGTTTCTATTAGGTGAGATTGCCATTTAAATAGACTTCATTTCTAAAATACCAACCTTACTACTGACATCATAATTATATACATATTTAAATGCTTACTTTTTTGCTATGAGCTTTTAATGTTTTATATTAAAGATTCCCACTTTAACATATGCAGAGAAACCATACATTCCAGTTTGTTAGTGGTTGTTCCAGTTTATTTTTGTTAAATAAGGATAATTCTTTTAACATTATCTAACAGTGTGTCATGGCATATGGGAGTCAGATATCTATAAATGGCAGCGGGGAAGAACTACCATCTAGAAACATCAGGCAGTAAGTATGTTAAGCAGTTCATACACCATCACTCAATACTAATTACTCTCAATAACAGCACTTGCCATCTCTGTAGCCCACCTTTCCAAGTGTTCTTGCAGTTGGATTGTAATATCCTCAAAATATGAACCATACATTACACATTACATCTCCACTCATCCCATCTCCATCTCTATTTCCAAAATGTGCCCTATTTCTTTCTTGCCATTACCTTTGTAATTACTACTAATAATAAAAGCTATTAATTACCATAGTGTGTATCATGCTTGTAGAGTAAAAAGTCCAAACTCACTTCCGGATTTTGAAAACCCACCAATCCCTGAGTCAAAATCCTACCAATCTCATCCTGGAAATTTCCCCCTGGAAAGTTATGATCCTCAAGAAACCCTATATAAAGCATGCTCTCACTCAGTTCTCTATTGCTTCTTACACGACCAGAGGCAGCCCACCTCTTCTGTCTTTCCTAATAAATCTCTTGTGTCAGGTTTGTTGTGCAGTGTGACTTTATGGTATCCCGTGGCTCCCAACTGCCAGGACATGGCTCGCCTCAGAGCTTCAATACTTAAAATGCTGACACTGCTAAATACTTTTCACAACAATCCCATAAAGTAGATAAGGAAACAGGTGTGGAAAGGTTAAGCAATTGGCTTTATCAGATTGTCATGGGCATAGATTACAAACAGCCACAACTTCAACATCCTCCTCTGTGGAATTCCGCCCACCCCTTAACTGTTATTGTAGTTGTACTAGGTCAACTTGATTACTTCAAACTACATTTCCCAGAATCCTATTCCAGGTTACAGTTGGCCAATAGAGCAAATTACTCTCAAAAACATGATTAGACAAAGGTGAGTGTTGCAAACAGATTCCACCATATCTCTGGTCTCCCTAAATCTTTTATTCCATTTATCACAGTATCTATATGTCCTTGATAAAGCTCTCACATGGTGCAAGCACCAATTCTCTTCCCACTCTACTGCAAAGAAACACCTGCAACCTTCCCTTCTGAGATTTTTGCATATCCAAATTTAAGGTACTTGGTCTTCCCCCCTTGCCTCCAATCAAATCACTTCTGCAATATCCATTTTTGCTTCCAAAGAAGCCACTTCCCCCTACTTGATCCTCTTATTTAAAAAGAGCAGTTCTTCATGGTGAGAATACCAGATAGTGCCGCTACCAGATTAACAAGCATCAATAAAAGCAAGATTAGCAAATAATGCAAGATTCACTTAGAGGCACTTTTGTGTCCTGGTTAAGATGGAAGGGCAGAAAAGGGATACAATGAAGTCTAAGAAAAAAAAAAATGTTGGTAGATAATTGTCTCAAAAATCACTTTTTATGTAGTAATGTAGATACCGAAGTATCTCCCTAAAATTTGAAATTTCTATTGAGCATAAATGATTGCATGTAATTCTCCAATACTATTTTGTTTCTTAAAAGATCCCTCACTTTTGGCTAAAGTATTTCCAGAAATGTATTTCACTAGTTTGGTTCCTCCAGTCATAAGATGAGAATAATTCAATTCTGTGTGATTTTCTGGGATTCAGTACTTCTTGGTGGCCTCATAGGTGACTATGAATTCTTTCAAGAATTCACTGAGAACCTAAAGTTCTGCACTACCAAGCATAGTAAGGCATCTAGGTATGTAATGCTTTTAAGAAATTTCATTCAGATCAATTAATTATATTAAATAAAGCTGTTCCCAAGTGCTATCTTGAAACAAATCTATTCTCATACTATCATGTTCAACTACCTCTCTTCTATTTTATCAAGCTGTGGGTCTCAGAATCATACACTAAACAGGTCTTTTATACAAGAACTCCCAGGCAAATGCATTTTTATGAATCCGGAAGTCAGGAAGCTCTGTAGTAAAACACTAAAACAGCCAGACATTGAGTCTGGTTCCTCACAGTTCTAATAAACAGCAGATTTAAGACTGTGTGCAGGCTTCCTACCTGCAGTTTTCTGAGGGATTAAAAAAACTCTATCTCCCAGGGAAGCTACTTAAAATTGAAGGTAAACAACTCAAAATAGCTTCAGGAAGTACCTGAAACTGACTAGAATGACTAGGTTCCTCCCTCCCCAAGTAAGCAACAAAAACTGTTGAAGAGTCACTTTCAGCCAAAGCCAAACCGCAGAAAAGACTCTTGGGACCCGACCTGATCCTGGAAGAAGGTTAGATCTACTAAGTCACTTCTAAATGACACTCTCTAACTGCAGCTTTTGTGAGCTGTTGCACATGCTGGGGTGAACTTAGGTGATGCAGCTGTCTTTCAGTCATTTCTGATCCTTTAAGTAACCCTTCACCCATATTCCTGTAAGTAACCCCCAAAAATAAAACTTAGTGGTTCACCAAGTTGTACTTTGGTGTGATCCATACTTTAGTCTGTCATGGATTCCCTGTCTTGGGGTGAGTAGATGCATGTTGCATCTCCCCATGAAATCATGTCACACAACACCTGCCTAGCATCTGACCATAAGATTATTGCGAACATTTTGGGAGTTTTGTTTTGTTTTAATCTAGTAAGAAAATGAGATTAGCATCACCTGTTTCAATCTAAACAGAAAGCAATTAATATAATTTATTTCACAGGTGATTAAACATTTTCCACTCACAGCCCTTTTTCACCTGAGAATTTTAAACAACCAGGTATACAAAAGAGACACATAAATTAAACATGTACTGGTAACTGTAATAACTTTACTTTAAATGGATTTTTAAATTATTTCATTATTACTTTGTGTCTGAGAGTATGTGTGTAGGCACACGCATACAATCACTTGTTTCTGGAAGTCAACAGACACTGTGGAGTCTGTTTTCTCCTTCCACTTGTACAAGTGTTCCAGGAATCAAACATGGATCACCAGGCTTACACAGAGTAAAACCCCTTTACCTGAGGAACCACCTTGCCTCCCAGATTTTTATTTTAAAATAATTCTTTGGAAGAAATGTAATCTTAACATTTAATAAAGAAGAAAGCAAATACACATTTCGTGAAATTTGTTGCACTTGCTCAGTTTTACATTTCATATTTATAAAATGCTTTTAAGAACTGATTGAGTATTTCATGCGGCAGGCTAAAAAGAATCAAGCTGATTTTGTGTTATCAATATTCAGAGTGCCACTTCATATAAACATGCAATGCATAATGGCAGTAGTACACTGAGGGCCCTTTCAGAAGCTGCTAGAAATATTGCCTTAATCCAAAGCTAAAATTCATTCAACAATTTTTTTCAATGAAATTCAACTCAGCAGATCAAATGGCATGTGTGTGGCTGATCATTCCTCATGAGTCTCCACCTCATTTTCTAAGACAGGATCTCTCATGGATTTGGAACATGCCATGCAGTCTAGGCTAGCTGGTCAAGAGCCTCATAGATCCCCCACTCCACTCCAGGACTTCTCAGGGCCACCACACCCAACTCTTAACACAGGTTCCGGGCACTGACTCAGGTCTTCATGCTTACACAGCAAGTACTTACTTTATGCTTCTATAAGAGAAAATTTGTATGTACAGTTAAAAACACCACAATTCTTATTATACTATTCTCTAGCATCTAAATCCAGACAGTATTCGCTGGTATTACATAGTGTGAAAGCACATGTTGTATGTTCAGAAATTAGGTTGTAATGTGGTCTCTCCTAACGTGATAAGGACAGCAGCACTACCAGAAACATTTCAGATGTATTATGTGCTAAATTTTGAATTTATTTTGTTACTTAGTTCAGGTACCTTTTATTGTTGCTAAAAATGAAATTAGGTCTGTATTTCTCTCAACCTTGCACAAAAATTAATTCTAATAGATCAAAAGACCTTAAGACCTGAAGATTTGAAACTGTTTTAGAAAAACATTTCAAGACATAGCTGGGTGTTGGTGGCGCACAACTTTAATCCAAGCACTCGGGAGGCAGGAGGATCTTGTGAGTTCAAGGCCAGCCTGGTCTACAGCGAGCGTTCCAGGAAAGGCTACAAAGCAATACAGAGAAACCCTGTCTTGAAAAACAAAAACAAAAAAAAAAGACATAGCTAGATGTAAGGGCTTTCTGAAAAGGACTATAATAGCACAGAAAGTAACCCAAAGAGTTGTCAAATGCAGTTTACAAAACAAAAAAAAAAAAAAAAATTCTGCAAAGCAAACAATCATGGGAGGTGGGGGGGGGGGAGTCAGTAGTATAGAAAAAGTCTTTGCCAACTACCCACTGGACAGGGATCTAATACCTAGACTATATAAAGAACTGTAACAAACACCAAAACATGGCTATCATCCATGCAAAAAATGGGCTATTAAATTAACAGATAGCTCTCTAAAGAAGAAATACAAACAACCAATAAATATTTGAAAGGGTTCAAATGCAATTAAAACTCCTTTGAGATTACATTTCACCCAAGTCAGAAAACTGTCAGCCAAAAGGAGATGTCAGGGACTGACAACCAATGATGGTAAGGATGTGTGGGTTGAGAGGAATCTTTACATACTGCTAATGGGAATGTAAATGTGTAGCCACTATGGAAATTAATATGAAGTTTCTTAAGAAACTAAAAATAGCACTACCAAATAACCCAGCTACATCACCCCTAGGCATATACCTGAAAGATTCTGTATTAGCTACTTTTCTGCTGTTGGGATAAACACCATGACCAAGGAAACTTACAAAAGGAAGAATTTATTTAGGCTTACGGATCCAACGGTGGGAAAGAATGGAAGAAGCAGCAAACCTGGCAACCAGAAGAAACTGGGAGCTCACATCGTCAACCATAAGCACAAAACAGTGAGAACAAAGTAGAAGCAGGATGAGGACTAAAACTCTGAAAGTCCACATCCAATTACATACTTCCTCCAGCAAAACATGACCCCAAAGAGCACCACCATTAACTGTTTGAATACTCAAGACTGTAAGGGTCATTTCTCATTCAAATCACCATATTCCCTTCCCTGGGTCCCAACAGCCTCATTGTTGTATCAAAGGCAAAATGCATTTAGTCTTTCAGTCTTGTGATCCCTACTGTTAGTTCTCAACTTGACTACAACTGGAATCAACTAAAACCCAGGCAGTTGGGACACACCTGTGAGGGAAGGGATATTCTTTTTTTTTTTTTCTATTTTTTTGTTTTATTTTCTCATTTTACATATCAATATCAGTTCCCTCCCATCCTCCCATGCCCCAACACCCCCCCTCCCATTCCCCATCAACTCCCCAGGGAGGGTGAGGTCTTCCAGGAAGGTATCATCAAAGTCTGTCACATCATTTGGGGCAGGGCCTAGGCCCTCCCCCATGTCTCTAGGCTAAGGGAGTATCCCTCCAAAGGCAATGTGCTCCCAAAGTCCTTTCATGCACCAGGGATACATCCTGGTTCCACTGTCAGAGGTCCCATAGAGTGCCTAGGCCTTTAACTGAGACCCACATTCAGGGGGTCTGGGCTGGTCCTATGCTGGTCTACAGAACAAGTTTGAGGAATGGCTCCAAAGGTACGGAGAAACCCTGTCTCAAAAAAACATAAAAACAAACAAACAAAAAGGAATGATTCCTATAATCCCATAGAGAGTCCCATATTACATGTGGCCTTTTTGGAGCAGGTGTGGCCTTGTTGGAGGAAGGTTGTCACTCAGGAGAGCTTTGAGGTCTCAGATGCTCAAGCCATTCACTTCCTGTTGCCTACTGATCCAGATGTAGAACTCTCAGCTATTTCTCCAATACCATATCTGGTTCCCTCCATAATAATGAACTAAACCTCTGAAACTGTAAGCCAACCACAATTAAATGTTTTCCTTTATAGAATTTGCCATGGTCATGGTGTCTCTTCACAGTAATAGAAACTCTAAGACAATTACAACTTATAACAGTAGCAAAATTACAGTTAACAACAAAAATAATTTTATAGTTGGGGTCACCACAACATGAGGAACTATATTAAAGAGTCACAGCATTAGGAAAGTTGAGAACCACTACTCAAGGCAATGTCTTAATTGTAACCTTCTGTGAAATCAGAAAACAAATTATATACTTCCAACATACAGTGGCACAGAATAAACATTATTACTCCAAAAAGGAAGAATGGAAGAAAAAAAAATATTGGAACAAAGCAAGACCAGAACCCAGCAGAACAAATACCAACAAAAAAGCTTAAACAGTACCATCTCCCTACTTAGGCTGCTCCGACTTCCTGTATGAAGCTCTCCTTTACAGAAATCCCATGACTCTGTTATCTCCAAAGTCTTGAGTTCTCCACAGCAAGCCAGGCATCACTTTCACACCTGACAACAATGGCCTCTCACAGCCCCTTGCTCTTCTCATGGCCTTCATGCAGAGGCTCTCCCCATGCATTGCCTAGCCTCAGCAGCTCTCTGAAACAGGAGGAATCCACAACACTTTCACTCTTGCATCCTTCATGTCTCTAGAGCCAGCAGCAAACGGGTAACACTTCCAAGTTCTGCTGCCAGCTTGAGATGGAGCCTGGTCTCTTGAACCACATTACATTAACAGCACTGTTTTAGTTGCTGTCTAGGAGCAGCTAATGCCTTAGACTCTTTCCCATGTTTAAAGCTGGGGGGAGGTCTTGCCTGGGGCGGGGGGGGGGGCTCCTTTTATTCCAATGCTTAAGATTCTCCTAAACCTTGATCTTAATCTCTGTATCTCTTTCAGCACAAGCCTTGAAACAAAATTCAGTTTAGTGGTATTCTTTCTCTTAAAACTGAACACTCCGTGTTTCTTTCTTTCCCACTTGTTTTCTTTCCACTGAGGATCTGCCTAACAGTCATTAATAACAACCCTTCAGATTCAGTATCACACTGCCTTGAAATTCTCTATGTCAGAGAAATTAGCCCATTACTTTTTAATTTAGCCTTGGGCAAGTTCTTAGGATAAGGGCAGAAGGCAGCCAGACTGCCAAAATTTCATAGGAATGGCCTCTAGCCTGGTTGCTAATATTGTTCCTCTCTGAAACCACTTGAGCTGGATCTCCATAGGTCAAACACTCTCAGCACTACTGTCTTCCAAGTTTCTTCTAGGACAACCCTTTAAACTCTGATTCAACTGCTTTTCTAATCCAGAATTCCAAACTCTTCCACTTTCTCCAGAAACAGACATGGTCACTCTCCAGTTTAATCAACTTTTATATTAGTTACTTTTCTGTTGCTGTGATAAAACACCATGACCAAAGAAACTTACAGAAGGAAGATTTATTTGGCTTAAGGTACTAGAGGGTAAGAGTCTGTCATAGCAACACAGCATGGCAGCAAGCATGGAAGCCAGAGCAGGAAACTGAGCACTTATATCAACTGGCATCACGAAGCAGAAAGAGCACTAGAAGTAGGGCAAGGCTTTATTTAGTGTTACCAGCTGGTGACCAAGCATTCAAATGCCCGAGACTATGGGAGCATTTCTCATCCAAGCCATACTCTTGCTTCAACACACCATTGTTTGAGAATTTCATACATGCACTTCTGTATTTTGATGAAATTCCTCCCCCTCCAATTTCTTCTCTATCCCCATTATCACTTTCCCCTCCCAACTTCATGTGTTTCGTCTTGCTTTTTAACTAAGTTCACACATGGCTGCCTGTATGTGCATGGCTGTAGAACCATCTACAGGGACATGGTTAACCTCAGGGACCACATCCCTAGAGAAAATGGACTCTCCCTCCCTCAGCAGCCATCAACTGCCAAAAGCTCCTTGACTGGGGAAAGAACTTTACATAAAAATGGTTGCTAGCTCACTGAGCTAGTGTAGGGATTAGCTGAATTAAGTTACTTAAAGTAGTACTTACATCAGTACCTATACAGCTACATAAAATCATATTAAATCGAACAAGAGAAAAATGAAACTCAGAAAATTAGACAAAAAACTACTGTATACTGCAATGATTTGGGGTACTCATGTCTTTTAAGTAGTCTTTAAACATTGAAAAAAGGAAGCCTTTACTGTTTACTTGTGCTAGATTTGTGGGTACCAAAATCAACAAAACACTACTTCTGTCCTTGAATTGCTAACTTCCCACTGGAGAACATAAATGATTACAGTGCATTTGGTTAGAATGATGGTAGAGACAGGTGTATACAAAGTGGCATTATGTCCAGGGTAGAATTATCTTTAGAAAAAAAAAAAATCCAAAATTTATGAGCTATATACAGCTTTTTAAATTTAGGGTACTACAAATTTCAGACAGACAACTGATAAGCACATATAAAAAAGTCAGTCTAGCCAGACCATAGTGGTTCTCTGAGTTCAAGGCCAGTCTGCTCTACAGATCAAGGTTCAAGACAGTCAGAGCTACACAGAGAAATCCTGTCTTGAAAAAACAAACAAAAAAGAAAAAGTAAAGGAAAACCAGTCTGATGTATGTTAACAATGACGATTAAAGAAAAGACTATAAATGAGGGAGGGAGAGGCATGGAAAAGTGGAGAGGGAAAATGATGTAAAAATATTTTCAATGAAAAAGCAAAACGGAAGAAAAGCAATCTTCTAATTATAATAGGGAATCTAAAAAAATATTTTGTTCCTAGCTTTCCATGTGTTGAAAGTCATATACACACACAAGAAAAGCAAATCTTGGGGCTGGAGAGACAGCTCAGCCATTACAAGCAAGTAGCACTCTTGCGGAGAAGCTGACTTTGCTCCAGCATCCACATCAAGTGGTACAGAACTGCCTGGTACTCAGCTTCAAAGGGGTCTGAACTGCACTGTATACATAATTTTTAAAATAGTAATAAACAAAAATCTAAGGTAAGTAATAACAAAAGCAACAATTCAATAAATATCACAATGCAAATATGTACCATGAGGAACCATGGTACCAATATTCAACCAATATTCAAAATGAACACAAGGATCCAAGACAAAATTATGTTAGCATTTCTTCTAAGTATGCATGTATAGGTGTGTAGATATATAGATATACTACAAAAGCATTTTAAAAATAACAGTTAAGCTTTTCATTTCTGTGTACATAGACCATCTTGATCTACAAAAATATATGTAAAAACCTTCAAAATTGTTTCAAGAGTTAAGTAATATTTTTAATGAAAGAATGTTCTACTTAAGGAAATCTTACTATGAAACCATTAAAACAATCAAATACTAAATTCATTGAAAAATAAATTTGATTTTTTTATATTACTTATTTATATCTGGCTTAATAAAAATGAGGTCCTTCTCTAAATGTAGTTAATATGCCTCGTTAGCAGAAGTTCATTCATCCTTTATTCACAAATGCTTACTTACACAATCATTATGAAATGTGAATATAAGAGTAAAGTTCAAAACCACAATTTTTGTTTTCTCTTGTGCTTTTAGTGGTAGGGTTTAAGCACTGGGCCCTGTGCTCTCAAAGCATTTTCCCAACCAGTGAGCTACACACATCGCTCCTCCCAACCCACAACTTACAATTCTTCAACTCCATATTTCTGGATACTCCTATGCAACAAATACTGACTGCCTAAAATTTAAGCAAACTTCTTTACTAAGTACTCATGACAGGAAAAGGCAGTTATGGATTCTTCCAGTTTTTCTCATGCCAAGTTTCTTTTCCAATTCACAAGTGTACTTTGAATTCATCACTAAACAGGTAATACTTTAAATTCATCACTAAAAATCTTAAAAATCCACAAAATCAGATTTTAATTAATATAGCAGCCACCCAGGATACTTTACAATTCTTTCCATCTATTGACCAACACAAGATTATTACAATGAATTCACATGTGAGCTTGCAAGGAAAGGAGGATCACATTACAACAATTTGTATGTGAAATGACTGCATAGGAGTTGATGAGATGGTTCTGTGGTTAAGAGCACTGGCTGCTCTACCAGTAAACCTGGATTAGATTCTCAGCACCCATACAATGGCTTACAATGATCTGTAACTCAAATTTCAAAGAATCCAACACCCTCTTATGGCTTCTGCAGGCACCAAGTACCCATATGGTTCAGTATGCAAGTAAATCACCCAAGCACATAAAACTTAATTCTTAAAAGATGATTGAAGAACAGGCTAGAACCACCACTGTAGTCATTTACCATAGACCCAAATATCTTTCTTTCTTTCTTTTTTAGGAGAAAAGGCTTCCCTATTTAGCCCTAGCTGTCCTGGAACTCCTATGTAGACTAATCTAGCCTCAAACTCACAGAGATCCACCTGTGTTTCTCCCAAGCACTGGAATAAAGGAAATTGCCACCATGCCCCAACAGATACATCGGTAACTGTAGTAGGAAACACGTCTTAAGCCATTCACCTCTTAACTCTGTAAATGTCTTTCCTATAGGTTATTACAAGCACAGTTAACTACAAGTTTCCTTCAAGGTGTAATACACTAGTGAAATGTGAGTACTATAATGGAGCATTTGTAGTTACATGAAGCTTCAATTACTAAAAGTAATTTATCAGCATTTTCTTCTGTACAGAGAGCTCCAACCCTGCTTACTCAGTAATCTAACACTACAGTATGATACTAAAATGAGAATTTTCTGTCAGCTTATTAACTTGGTTAGCAGCATTTTATATAGACACATAAACCACGATAACAAATGGCTACTTTCTGTTATATTCTACACACTGACTTTTGACATTAAACTCTGAAATACTGAAACAAAGTTTGCAAAGAAAATAGCCTGCGAGTTCCCCATATATCTCAACAACATGCAAAAATAAAACATAACCTCAAGAAATATGAAGTTTTATCAAGTATATTTCTTCTGTTCAATTAAGATGGTATACGTTTTCTCTACAGTCCTAACACATAAAAGGATGCTCAGAGCCACTTCTTCACAAATAATGTCTTCGAAACTTAAATTGACTGGGAACAAGTCATCCAACAATGTAAGTCAAAAAGTGTAGACGTTATCTAGCTAGGTGCTTAGAACTTACAAACAGGGACAAACTCTCCAGCCAATCTCAGTCTATACTTATTTTTGCAAGACAGAGAAACACAGTCCTCACAGAAACGTATCTACCTATGTGAACTAAGAACTTCCTCGATGACCACTTGCATGACCTTGGGAAGTTAAACCTTTATCTCGCTGAGCCTCAATTTTTTATTTTTAAAGTTGACAAACTACATAATCGTCTTGCGGGGGGGCGGGGGACTGGGAAGAAGAGACGAGTTGACATACAATTACAGAGAGCAAAGTATGTGCATCTCGAGAGCTGGCTGACCACTCCAAGTTAAAGGAAAACAACCTTCATCACTAACCTACCACACCGACCACCCAAAAAAGAGCACTTTTTTTTTTCTTTTTTGTGGCTAAAAGCACGTCGGTCCCTGCTTCCCTGCTATCGGCTAGTTGCAACCTTCTGGTTTGAACAAAATTCCCGCGGAGTACGAGTCTGACAGCTTCCCAGCCCACACCGCACTGACCTGGAGGTCTAAGGTCAGCCCTAGCCCAGCAGGGCTGTCCCCCATCCCCGACCCCCTGCAATGGAATTCCCGTCCCTGGGCCCAGTCGCACGCTGAGCCAGAAGTACTTACCGTCCGCTGGGCGGGGATCACGGAGCCGAGGGCCGAGAGGAGGCCACCGAGCTGGCCCCTCCGCCCCCGCACGGCCTGTCACCGCGCCCCCCCAGGAGCGGCGCCTCACGGGGACCCCGAGGCCCGACGGGTGGCAGGAGAAACCGGGCGCGGGCCGGGGACCAGGCCCAGCCTGCTTCTCATGGGGCAGCGGGCGCGCAGCCCGGGGCCTCTTTACCGCTTCAGGATCGCTGCAGCCCCGGGGCCCGCGGGGTAAGCTGGGCCGATGAGGAGGAAGCCACCGGCCCGCGTCACCGGCGGCCGGAGAAGCAGCGAAGCGGAAGCGGCGACTCTGCCACGGGATCGTCCGCCGTGGGTCGTCTTTGTCGCCGGCTGCGCGAGCCGCGAACGCCGCGCCACCCTCGTCAGGCGATGCGGCTGAGAGCAGCCGGGCCGCCACTACACAGAGACCCGTGATGTCTGGCGTAGCACGGCGGAGCACGTCACGGCGGCTCGCTCGTGTGCGCGCAACCCCTCGGCCCGCCGGGAGCGGAACCCGCCGCATCCGCGCGCCCGGCTGAGGCGAGAGAGCAGGCGCCTGCGCAGTGCCGGTTCGCCGCCGCACACCCGGCTCCGCCCACTCAGGCCGGGCTCCGACGGCGCGACGTTCCCAGGCTTCACACGGGGTGCGCACGCAGCGGAGGCATTGCGTTCCGCGCATGCGCAAAGCGTGCACCGTCGGAGACGCGCAGTTAAGGGTTTTCCCCCTCGGTGAGCAAGGAGCCACATCGCGGAGACCTCGCGGAGGGGCGGGGACTGTCTCCCAGTCCTGGCTACCGTCCGCGTCTACAGATGTCACAAGTTTTTAAAGGACTTTAGCAATCACCGTCCTGACCGCAAACCACCATCTTGGTCGCAAGCGAAATTTTAAGCGTTTTCTGGCTGGCCTAGTACGTTATTGTTTTTCCAGTTTACCGGAGACGACTTGCCATCACACACCACCACCACCCCATTCCCCCCACCCCCGGACCAAAAGATAGTGAAATCCCTCTCACCAAAGTCTTCCTTGGCCCAAGAGATAAAATACAAATTAACCTGCACCCTGATGTTTTTACTGGACTCAGACCCGCAAAACACCTCCGCCCCACCTCGCCTCCAGTATCCCCCTTCAGATTTCCTGTACCATTCCTTCTTGGTTATCTGATCCCCTTTCCCGCTTCCAGCAGATCACCTTTCCATTTCAGCTTCTGACTTGAGAGAGATGGTAGCTGACACACAAAACCCGGGTACGTATAAGAAAAGACCCAAACTGTCAAGGAGCTGGCCTGACCACAGGCTCCAGGGAGCCAAGGTTGACTTCTATTAAAACTGTGAATCTCCTTCCAGAGATATCAACTGTGGGAAAAGAAGGATATTTGCCCCAAACATATAGAGCTAAGTAGGAAATCAGTTTAATTCCATTTGCTTAAAAAGTGGGACTTTTCAAGTTATGTATGCATAAAACAAATGAAATCTTTTTGGGGACCAGAGATATGGCTCAGCGGTTAAAGGTCATGTCAGCCTAAATTCGATCCCACAAATCCAAGGTGAGGTGTTATATATGGGTGATTTTTCCTCTTAGACATTAAATCTTAAATTCTTTGGTTATTTTAGTATATGTGATTACAAATTTAAGTTCAAGTGTGGTGGCACACACTTATAGCTCCAGCGTTATAGAGGCTATAGTGGCAGGATCCTTCGGAATTGAAGACCAACCTATGCTATGTAACAAGTTCGAGGCTGGCCTGAGTTGAATAGTAAGATCCTGTCTCAAACATACAAAATTTGTGGAGGCTGGAGAGATGGTTCAGCAGATAAGAGAGCTGGCTACTCTTGCAAAGAAGCCAGTATCAATTCCCAGTACCCACGTGGTGGCTCACAGTTGCCTGTAACCACAGTCCTAGGTAGTGACACACTTCCTTCTGATCTGTGTGAGCACCAGGCATGCATGTGGTACACAAACGTGCACACTGGCAACACCCATATTCATAAAATACATTTAAGAAAAAGAAAAGATGAGATAATTATGACACGGGATGACTTGAACTGTGACAGAGATAGCCTGTGACACACAGTAAAAAGGAAGATGTCACAGGGGTGCCTGAAGAAGTAGGGGAAGGTTTCAGACAAGAGGCATGATACCTGAGTTTTCTATTGCTGTATGACAAGTTACCACAGACTGCCAGAGGTGCTGTCATATACCTGTATCCCAGCTACTCAAGGAGAGTTCAAGACCAGCCAGAGTTACATAGAGAGATCACATTTTAAAAAGAGAGAGAGAGATACTAAAAAAGAAAAAACTGGGTTGATGACTTCATTTAATACCTGTAAATTAGTTCACAGTGTTGAGCTGAGAGTCTTCCACCAGGAATGTCCCAAATGGTCCTTAAAGTGTCACAGGCTAAAATTAAGAGATAACGGGACTGAATTCCCATTTGAAAGCCCTGCAGGAAGTTTTCGTCCCTTATCAATGATATTAGCAGAATTCAATTCCTTGTGGTTCTAGATTAAGCCACTTGCGTTCCTACCCCTCTCTAGCTAGCAAGAGAGAATGCTGTGTATTGAATCTCTTTCTGATGTCCTCTTTTGCTACAAAGCCAAAGATATCACCTGGGTTAGTTACTTTTCTATTACCATTGCCAAGGCAACTTATAAAAGGAAAAGTTTATTTGAGCTTACAGCTCTAAGGGGATGAGTCCATTACTATCACATCCAGGAAGCATGGAAGGTTTGGTGGCTGGACCAGCAACTGAAAGATCACACCTTAAACTGCAAGCATGAAGCAGATACAACAAATTCAAATACTTTCTTTAAATTCTCAAAACCTCTCCCAGTGGCACACATCCCCCAGCAAGGCCGCAACTCCTAAGTCCCCCACACCATCAGTAACTAGGAACCAAATGTTCAAATGCCAGAGCCTATGGAAGACATTTTCATTCAAACCACCCACTGTGCTTTTAAAGGCTTAATAAATCTGAGGGTGTGCTTGATTGATAAAGCCCTTTGCAAGGTGCTACACTTGACCCCCAGTGTTATTAAATATTAATAAAATTGAAAACAGAGTTTTTATAATTAAGCTATGTTTGTCTAAATAATATTCTGTCAAAGACAACTTAGTTACAGAACTCCATCAGATTACTATGCCTTATGTTCACAGGACCTTCAGATTCTGTCCTTGAAAGCGTGGAGGCTGGATATGGAAAGACTGACTAGGTGCCCCACAGGCTGCAATGGTTAAATGACCTACAGCAAATCTATTATGACTATTCCCAGAGCAGGTGGCACCTGCTTTATTGTCACAAAATATTAGTAGAGTGAATCTTATTTTTAAACAAAAAGACTACAGTGCTTCCTAGAAGGAGACTTACCTACAATTATTTTAACCTAAAAATCAAATAATTTAAATAATCAACTAAATTAAATTTAAATCATTATTTACATTGTTTCTGTCTGCCTCTCTAGAAGCTATCTGAGAGGGACCACCCACTGTGATTCTTAGCCACTCTGCTATCAAAGTGCCAGTCCTGGTTTACTGTTGAGTCCAGCCTCTCTGGAAAATGAGAAGGGGCCAGCAGAAGAATGTGCATCCATCAAGAAGTTTGCCTTGATTTGGACACACCTCCTTCTCTGTCTTCTCTGGATTTTCACATAGGCTAGTAACTCTTCCCTTTACTTCCTTCTCACATCTTTTTCCAGACACCAAGCAACAGCTTCCTTTTCTCTCTACATCTAACAGTTTAAATACACCAGCTGGAGGGGTACCCCAAAACTGGCACACTAACACCCTAAATTCATCTGGAAGAAGCCACATCAGCCATTCTATAATGACTCTTGCAGGCCATTAAAAGAAGAGGTAGGTATTGGCTAGATAAATTGGACAGTTAAAGAAAAGTAGCCAGTTTCTCTGTTAGCCAAACGCCAAAAATGTCCTTAGGTCTCTTGGAAACCTCCTCCTTGCCAGAGACCAGGTATGCCAAAAGTACTTTGGGGACCCTGGTCTCAGATCTGGTTCTTAAATGACTCTAAGGTTAAGGCAAATTCACCTTAAACATGCTTAGAACATCACATACCATAATAACAATTTACTCTGGAGCTGGAGAGGTGGCTTAGAGGCTAAGAGAATTTGCCACTTTTCCAGAGTACCCAGAGTTCAGCTCCCAGTATCCACCCGGCAGCTCACAACCATGTGTAATCCCAGGTCCAGGGAACCTAATGTCCTGTTCTGGTCTCCACCTCCATCAAGCGTGCATTCAGGCAAAACATCCATAAACATACAATTTAATATTTTTAAATAATTTACTCTTTCTAGAATCTTCAGATGATCAACATATGCTGTCTATGTTTGAAAAAACTGTAAAGAAGAGGGAAATTTTAGAGAAAGTCATGTTCTATTAAAGTAATTATGTTGCCTTTTTTTTTTCTGTCAAAGGTACTTAGCCTGGCAATGACTCATATTTCCTGGAACTTCTTTTCCTCTTTGTGCCAATTAACCAATTTTGTAAGGTTATGAAGTCAAGCTCCAACCAATGGGATGAGTCACCACTATGGGATGAGTCAGAAATTAAAGACTGAAACCATCTTGGCCAAGTGCGCTTGCTAGGTGTGCTTGCTAGGTGAGCTTGGGATCTGTGGGATCTGAATGAGAATGACCCCAGTAGGCTCAGATGTTTGAATACTGGATCTCCAGTTGGAGGAACTGTTTATTTGAAAAAGATCAGAAGGTGTGGCCTTGTTGAAATACATGTGTCACTGAGGGAGGCTTTGAGGTTTCAAAAGAGGTATGCTATCCCCAATGTTCTCTCTGCCCCCTGATTATTATGTGACATGTGACCCCCCCCCATTATTTGAAATGTAAGCCCTCAACTTCTCTTACTGCAATGCTTTCACTCTGTCACCATGGACTCCAACCATCTGAAATGTAAGTCTAATTAAACACTTCATTTATAAGTTGCCTTGGTCATAGTGTTTTGTCACAGCAATAGAAAAGAAACTAATGTGGAAGTTGGTACCAGGAGTAGGGTATTGCTATGATAAGCCCGACCATGCAGAGTTTTGGAAGAATATGGAAGACTCTGGGGGACTTTGAACTAGAAAAATGATTGAATTCTGTAAGCAGGGCTTAATGAGCAATGCTAGTGTGAGTGTGGGAGTCAGTAGGACTGAGCAATGTAAACTATGGATGCCCAATTCCAAGTGTCAGTAGAGAACAATATTAACAACTGGGCTAAAGAATGTTCTTGTGACATCTTGGCGAAGACTGTGGCTGGTTTCTGCATTTGTTCTAAAATTTTCCCCTGAAACTAAACTGGAACATAATGGATTAATTTCTTTGGCAGAAGAGATTTCAAGATACCCTAACATACCCTATTTTCACTGTTATTAGTAATCAATCTTATGCTTTACTACCAGAAGAAGAAAAAGAACAAGTACAGTTTGAAGAGAAAAAGAGAATCAGAAAATGTAATGTTGGCTGGGCAGTGGTGGCACACACTTTTAGTCCCAGCACTCAGGGGGCAGAAACAGGTAGATCTCTGTGAGTTTGAAGCCAGCCTGGTCTACTGAGCTAGTTCCAGGACAGCCACCAAAGCCACAGAGAACCCCTGTCTCGAAAAACAAAAATGTAGCTGGATTTCAGGCTTGTGCTGAAAGGAAATTAAGGAGAGACCAGATCTGAAATGGAATTGGGGGTAGAAATGTTGCCCTCAGGAAAGACTCTACCCAGATAAGCTATCATCTTGTGAAAGTGAAAGGCCTAAGGAATTTTCAGTTCCTACTGATTCAAGAAAGCCAGCGGGCAGCCAGATGCAGCAATGTTGTTCACATGGCTTTGGCTTTAGAGTCATGAAGGGTGCAGGAGTAAAGATGTCATGGAATCTTCCTCTGAGGTTAAGGTGTGAGTCTTTGCACCATGTGGCAAGCTAGCCTCTGCATGGCAGCCCTGAGAGGCCATTTTGTGAAGCTGTAAAAGTGAAGCCTGGATTGCACTGGAGAGCCCAAGATGCTCAAGGTGCCAGAGGCATGGAATGTCTGCTAATGAAGGCTACAGCCAAAGAGTGGAGCCAGCCTAGGAGAGAAGTATGTTACAGGCGGGAAAGCTGGAGAGGCAGAGTCACCTAAGCCCTTTGACATCAGCCTTGAAGCTACAAGTTTTGAAATTTGCTCTGCTGGGTTTTAGTTCTTCTTTGACCCAGTATTTCTCCCCCAAAACGAAACAAAACTTAAAAGAAAAACTAAAAGCCAGACATAAATAAATAAATAACCAGGAGAAGAATCTTGTCATGGGAGCTGTAGTGTGGCCTGTTGAGTCACAGTTTGCCCTTTAGTCCATTCATCTTTACCTGTTAAGTGTTCATTGCTATGACTTCTGCTACACTGTCAATAACAGGCTGTCTCTGAGGCTCTCTTGGATATCCTGTTGTCCTGTGTCATGGAGATCCTGCAAATTGGGATCTGTAGGTTCATCCCCTTCACATGCTCCAACAGTTCATGGATGTGGTGGATGTTGGGGCAGGCTAACTCCTAGCTCTGGTTCTGGGCCTGGGTGGTAGCTGGGTTGGTCAGCCTGCCAGCTTTCCCCATTCTCTTAACACTGCCTCATCTAGCTCATCCAATTCAGCCTGCAGCGAGGAGTGGAGCCAGTTTTCCTGCTCTCAGGTCCTCAGATTCGGCTCAGCCATGCTCTTCTGTTTTGCCCAGGCAAGGTGCAGGGTCCTTTCAATTGCTGTAGGGGATATATAGGCAAAGGTGTCAGAGAAAGGTTGGTGGCCACACTAGGCACCAGAGACACTACTGGAACACTCAGAAGACCTTGGGACTGTAGAACCCACCTGGAAGATATCCTCATTTCAAGATGCACATTGTCTAATGCCCTGGGGTGCCCCTCCATCTTGTCATCACGGCTGCTTCTCCCAGCACTGGAGCTTCATCCCCAAGATAATTTTCGCCATCTTAAAAACACTAGTCCCCACCCCCCTCACTCCAAGCATCCCCAGCCTCTTGGGAATTGCAGGGCCCTCGGCCCTCTCCTTACCCCATCATGGAAAGTCATACAGACAGAGATGAGGGAAGGATGAGTCACCTTCTGGCCTACTTTCATGTCTATTGGCTGTGATTAAATTACTTGACAAAAAGCAACGTAGAGAATAAAGGGGTTTATTTCAGCTCACACTTCCAGTTTGTAACCCACCATTCTGGAGAAGTCAAGGCAGAAACTTCAAATAGCTAGTCACATCATTTCCACAGTTAAGAGCAGTAAAATAAGCCCCATGGTGGTGATGCACACCTCTAATCCCAGAACTATTGAGGCAGAGACAGGCCAGCCTCGTCTACAGAATGAATTCCAGGATGGCCAGGGATACACAGAGAAACCCTGTCTCAAAACAAAACAAAAACAGACAAACAAAAAGCAGAGAAATATGCTTGTGTTCCATTTCATCACTCAGCTCTTAGAAAGCTTAGAAACCCCTGCCCTGGGTACCATCTGAGGTAGGCTGGATCCCATATCAATGAACTTTAAGATAATCCATGGCCAGTATAGATAATTGCTCATTGAGACTCTTCTCAGATCCTAGTTTGTGTCCAGTTGACAAACAACAGAGTTCTTCTCAAGGATACAGACTTTACCTGTGGCCCTGCAAGTTAAGTCCCTCTCCCTCACACACAAGTCACCCTAGTTCTTAAGCAAGCCAATCAAATAACCTTGATAATAGCAGATGTTCCATGCCAGGAGACAGCTCTGAAGCTTTCTGTTTCTATGGGGGACCCAGATCTACCACAGAGCCCTGGAGATCACACTTTCTCTCCATGCCTTCCCTACTCCACCCCCCCCCACTAAGAACCCAAGTCCTTTTCTATGGAAATAGCTCAAGCTGAGGCAAAAGTGAATGATGTTCTCTTAGGGTTACTATTGCTGTGAAGAGACACCATGACCACAGCAACTCTTATAAGGAAAACATTTAATTGATCAGGCTCCCTTACAATTTCAGAGGTTCAGTCCATTATCATGGAGGGAAGCATGGCGGCATTCAGGCAGACATGGTGCTGGAGGAGCTGAGAGTCCTACATCTTGCAGGCAACAGGAAGTCAACTGATAGTCACGCTGAGGGAAGCTTGAGCAAAAGAGACCTCAAAGCCAGTCCTCACAGTGACACACTTCTTCCAACAAGGCCACACCTCCTAATAGTGCCACTGCCTTTGGGGGCCATTTTCTTCCAAACCACCAGGGATGGCTACAAATGTATGAGCTTGGTGAACTACTGACTCCCTGTTGATGGGCTCCTGGTGTACCTAAGCTCTTAGCTCATAAGTCCAGGCTCATGGCTCTTAAAAATCTGTAGCCTGGGGTGGTTTAGAAGCTGTGATATCTCAGTATCAACTTCATCTAGCACCCTATCTTGTTTTCTGAATGTTGTTTCCCCTAAAAAGAACCAACAGTGGCACAAAAGAACACAAACTTAGAACCTGTAGAGCCAAGAGAAAGGAAACGCTCAGAAGGCAGGAGCTTCTAAAATGATATGAAACAGAACTGGTTTTGGTCAATTTTGGAACATGTGCAACATTAAAACAATGATAATAGGCTGGGGGATGTAGCTCAGTTGATTGTATGCTTGCTAGCATGTGCAAAGTTCTGGGTTTGATTCCCAACAGCACATAAACCAGGTGTGGTGACTTGTGCCTATAATTCCAGCACTTAAGAGGTGAAGGCAGGAAAATGAGACATTTAAGGTTAGTCTCGGCTAAACATTAACTTTTAGGCCAACCTGGGCTACATGAGACCTTGACCAAAAAAACAACAAACAAACAAAAGCAGGGCTCAGACTTGTTGCTCTTCCAGAGGTCCTGGGTTTGGTCTCCAGCACCCACATGGTGGTTCATAGCCACTATAACTCCAGTACCAGGTGTCTGACACCCTCTTCTGTACTGGCTCTTGCACCCACTCGGTACACATAAACTTATGCAAACACACACATTAAATAAATACTTTGTTTTATTTGAAGCGGAGAAGTAACTAAGGAAGACACCCAAAGTTGACCTCCAGTCTCCACAGGCACAAATACATGAACATGTGTATAAGGAGACTAGAGCTAGCATGGTACTGTGGTATCTACATTACTGTAGTGCAATAAGAAGCGCCTTACCAACAAACATTGGCAGCATGGATGCTGTGAGTCAAATACATTTATAATCTTTATAAATTACCCCGCCTTAGATATTTTGTTATAGCAATGCAAAACCAGACAAAGACACTCTAACAGAAGAATATAACTACCAAATTCTATCTTTACAAAACTAATTTAAAAAAAAAAAAAACTTCATCCCCTGTAGACCTCCAGCTCATGCTTTGACTAATTGCCTTCAGAATTGTCCTCAATATATGTACTTGCTGTGATTGCAACTTATACTCACGAAGAGTCAGGGTATGCAAGCTGCAAACTTGAATTCAGCCTATGTGTAGTAATTATTTAGCAAAAAGGAGCATTTTTCACACACACACACACACACACACACACACTTACCTGTTTTATTATATTGGTGGGGTGAACTCTGACTGAAGAGATCACTGGGAGCTGCTTAGCCTCTCTGAGATTGTGCCATTCATCTATAGAATAGGGATTACAACATACCCATTTCATTGAGCCAGCATTTCCTCTCATAGGTATTTCCACAGGAGAAATGAAGCTGTGTCCAAAGATTTGTATCTGTGTGTTCCATCCTGTTCATATAGCTCCAAGCAACTTGAATATTCACAAGTGGATTAACAAAGAAAGGAAAAAGTCAAGGAGAACATGAACAGAGTTCATGTGGCTGGTGGTGAGATGGTTCAGTGGTGTTTGCTTGCAAGTCAGAGGACCTGAGTTCAATCCTAGGCACCCACATGAGAGGAGAGACTGACTTCTGACAGTCATCCTCTGACCTGGAGCATACATAGATACATACATACACATACACACACACCCTCTGACCTGGAACATACATGAACGTACACACACACACACACACACAGGCACACACACACACACACGCACACACGTGCACGCACAATAGGCTAAATGTAATTTTAAAAATAAGCCAACAAGTGCATTGTGCTAAGTGAAAGGAAGCAGATAAAACATTACATCGTGTATGATTTCATTTATACTGAATTCTTCTAAGAACAAGACCTATCTAAAGGCCACTGGCAGGCTGTCTAGGAAAGGCAATGAGGGAAACTCTGGAAAGCAGCAATGCTCTGTGTCTCAAAGGCTGTGATGTCAAATTTGTGTACTAGAATAATCTCCAAGGTGCTGGGCATTGGTGACGCATGCCTTTAATCCCAGCACTCAGGAGGCAGAGGCAGGTGGATCTCTGTGAGTTCAAGGCCAGCCTGGTCTACAGACCTAGTTCCAGGACAGGCTCCAAAGCAATACAGAGAAACCCTGCCTCGAAAAACAAAATCTCCAAGGTATAAACTAAGCCATAGTAAAGTTGACCCGCCATTGTAAAGATTAATGAAGTGATGTGTGTATGTGTGTGTGTGTGTGTGTGTGTGAGAGAGAGAGAGAGAGAGAGAGAGAGAGAGAGAGAGAGAGAGAGAGAGAGAGATGGGGATAGCGATATATATGTGTTTTCCCCAGTTCAGTGCTGACCCAGAGAGGCTCCTAAACTAATGGTTGTGTCCATGTGCATCTCTAACTGGGTACTAACTTTCAGGTACTGCCCACCCAAGGATCCGCACTACCAGGTGCTCTACACCTGAATAAAATGAGTCACCAGTGACAAGGGCAGGTGCCAGTTCAGGCTGTCCCTGCAGTCAGGTACTTCCATGATAGCATAAGTTCCACCCATGCCTGGGAAATGGACACCACTTCCCTGCAGAAGCCTGGGGCACCTCCTGCCCTTCGGATTCAGCGTCAGGCACTCATGTCCAGCCAAACCGCCCTCGCCCAGTCACCCAGGCGGTAAAGTCCAGTGTGCCTGCCAAGCCCATCCCCTTCTGTACCACCCTGAGGCAACTTATCTAATTGGGTGCCCACAGAACCCAGCACCCACAATTAGGAGTCCACTATGGGTTGTTGTAGTGAGGGCTTTCAGCATCAAATCAATGAGCCAGGGCAAGCTGGTGGGGTGGAGGGGGCTGCAAATGGACAGGAGAAGCAAGAAGACATCAGGCCTCCCTCTTGAAGCAATAAGCTGCATTTTATTTATATATATTATGTCTCGTTGCTGGGCAACCAGGCCTTGGCCCAAGTGGCAGGGAGGAGGGGGTCTCCTGCTGCAATGAGCCAGGATGACTCACCCTATGTTGTTAGTTCCTCTGGGCCTGGTGCACACATTCAAGTCAGGCCTGGAGACCAGACCCACCTGGCTGAGGAATTCCCAGATGGAAAAGAGCCAGTTCTCACCTGCTTGCAGAGAGCCAAAGCAAGCACGCATACCAGGCGCCTGGCTCTGCTGTTGGTTGAACTTGGGCAGGCCATTTAACACCTCTAACGTTCCCTTCCGAAAGGAGAATGTGAGATGACATCTCAAAGCCTTACAGTATGCTTTAAATGCCCTGGTCGAGTCACACAGCTGCCATTCTCTCCCTGGGACAATCAGGAAATTATAGTTTCAGGGGAAGTTCACTTTCTCAGTTATGCAAAATTATCCAAAGAAGCAGAACTTGGAGCTGCACCACATGAGCCATACCTTTACCATTGTGGAGATCTTGAGCTCTGGGGCTGAGGTGCTCAGGGCAGTCTCTCAGAGGAAGGATAGAAACCTATAGAATTCCCCTGATGTTGGCCTCCCAATGTGAGTGGGTGTAGCTGCCCTCCTGCATCAGCCTGCCGGCCCACTGTAGGCCACTGGCTAGAAATGCCAGCCCTATGCTGGATGCCTGAGTCACCCAACAGATGTCTCACAAGAACTTCACAAAGTCCAATTTTGACTACTTCTGACTACACATGCTGTGTCTAGGTCAGTGGAGGTTCCAAGACTAGCTCTCACTCCTCTTCCATCCTGGAAAAGTTCCCCTGGTGCCCAATTTTTCAAGAGGATGGATCCAAGAGCCACTGAGCCATATACTCACCCTGTACACTGGATTTAAACTCTACTTGAGGTAGAAGGCAATGACAGGCCCTCTGGTTCACTCTTTTTTAATTCTTTCTTTTTCTAACTTTTATTTTATTTTATATGCATGGGTGTTTTGCCTGAATGTATGTCTGTACACCACGTCTGTTCCTAGTGCCTGTGGAGGCTAGAAGGGTGTACTGGATTTTCTGGGACTGGAGTTACATAGTTGTGAGCTGATATGTGGGCACAGAGTATCGAACCCTGCGTCCTCTGGAAGAGCAACAAATGTTCTTAACCACTGAGCAATCTCTCCAGCCCTGCTCTTTGTCATTCCTAGCAACTGGAACCTGTTTTTCAGACCCAAGTCCTTCTGAACTCAGGCACTCTCAGGCCTGCTGGTCCAATGTTAAAATATAGCTCAGCCTGCAAGCTTCTGGGACAAGCTTTCCAAAGCCCGGAGGCTTTACTCGTAGTACCTGAGTTCTGGGATGGAGGCTTCCTGCACACTACAACTCAAGGAGGCAGATCTCTATCTCTGTTTCAGGCTCAGGAATATGTCGTGACTAAGGCCGACAATCTGTTTTGCATTACTATGACAATATATGTGTATGACTGTGAGTGTGTGTGCGTGTATGTGTGTGCATGCACTTTCGTGCGTGTGTACAGTCTCATGTATTTTGTGTAGGTGCATGTGCAGCTCAGAGGACACTCTTGGCTGTTATTCCTCAGGTACAGTCCATTTTGGATTTTATTGGTTTTGTTTTGTTTTATGTTTTATCTGAAACAGTTCTCACTGTGTAACCCTGGTCAGCCTGGTACTCACTATGTTGACCAGGCTGGCCTTGCATTTACCTGACTCCCTAAAGTCTTTGGGTTTTTTATTTTGTTTTTGGTTTTGGGGGGAGGGGTTTCTTGAGACAGGATTTCTCTGTGTTGCCCTGGCTGTCTTGGAACTCACTCTGTAGATCAGGTTGACCTTAAACTCATAGAGAACCTCCTGCCTCTGCTTCCAGAGGGTTTGCTTGTTTGTTTGTGGGTCCTGAGAATCAAATTTATGTCCTCATGCTCATAAGACAAGCACTTTACCAACTGAGCTGTCTCCTCAGCCTGTCAGAGTAACGTTACAAACACAGGATTATTTTAGCATATGATCCTGAGTCAAAGTCCAAGATGCCCTTGATATTGAAATGGGATATTTTATGGCAAGAAATAAGGAGCATGCTCTATGTAAGCAGTGTTTTCTTACAAAGCCACCAAGAACCAATCATGAATGTCTCTCCTGACAACCCCATCCCATCCTAATCACCTCCCCAAAGCCCACCGCTGAACACCAGACTGTTTCCCCCACAATGTTTCACATGGTGATTAAACTCTGACCTATGACCCCTTCAGGGATACTCCAGTCACATTGAAGCCATCCAGCCACCTGTCAGCATTCCCAAGAACCTTATGTACTCACACTTGTGCATACCTCCATCACTAGATTGCTGGTGCTTGAATATCACCCCTCCTAGATTGACTCGCCCTCAACAGCATCTTCATCTTCCTTCCTGCCTCCCTCTGCCATATACTGAGGGTGTTTGCTGAATAAATGGATGACAATGAGGGACAACAAATTAGTTCTATTTTAAAGAGTATGGGCCTTTAGCATGAGAAATTTGGGGCTACTGTGTAAGTAAAGGCAGGAATACTCTGGTTTTTAGATCTCGTACTCTGATTTCACTCTGCTCTTAATACTTTAAAAAAATCAACTTGGGGAGGTGCTGGAGAGATGACTTTAATGGTTAAGACTGCTCTCCCAGAGGACTGGGTTTGATTCCCAGCACCCACATGGGAGCACCCACATGGGAGCTTGGAGTCTGTAACTCCAAGATCCAAACCCTCACACAGACATGCAATGCAAAACACCAATGCACATAAAATAAGAATAAAATTAATTTTTAAAAATAAACCTGGGGATTGGACTCAGTTGGTCTGGTGCTTTGCCTAGCATAGATAAAACCCTGGACTCTGGACATAGTACCACATTAACATGATGTGGTGGCACACACCTCTAATTCCAACATTGTAGAATTGGAAGCAGGTGGATTGGAAGTTCAAGTCATGTTCATCTTCATAACAAATTCAAGGCCAGCCTGGAGTACGTGAGATCCTAATTCAAAAGGCAAGCATACAGACAAAATCCCCAAACCATAAATCTTGAGCCATCAAGATGGTTCAGCCAGTTAAGGTACTTGCCATTAAGCTGGATGACATAAACCCACATGGTAGGAGAGAACCAACTCCTTCTGACTCCCATTTGCATACTATGGTACTCATGCACACATACACACACACACAGACACACACACACACATGTACACAGACACACAAAGATAATAATAATAAATGTAATAAAACTATTTTTCTGAGACAGGGTTTCTCTGTGTGGCTCTGGCTGTCCTGGACCTCACTCTGTAGACCAGGCTGGTCTTGAACTCACAGAGATCCACCTGCCTCTGCTTCCCACCAATGCCCGGCTGTAATAAAACTAAAAAAAAAAAAAAAAAAAAAAAAAAAAAAATCAGCTCAGCCCAAGATGGATGGTGCAATCCTGTAAGCAAAGCACTTGAGAGGCCAAGACAAGAGGATGGCAAGTTTGAGGCTAGCCCAGGTCTACATAACAAGACCCTGTCTCAAAACAACAGACTGTGAACATAGCTCAGTGGTGGACGCTTGCTTAATGTGCTTGCGTTCTAGCTCTAATAATACACATCCACAAAATACCCCTAATGATTTAAGCCTAACCACCCTCAATAACACACTATATATGTATGTATGTATGTATGTATGTCACTATTTTCAAGGTTTTTTAAAAACTGTATCTTGAAAACTCAGGTGCACTAGGCATCTCAGCTTTCCATTTAGACAATATGAGCTTACCTGAGCTTTTTCAAACTGAAGGTACTGATTCTTTCACTGTAGGTTGTGAAATGAAACTATCAGGAAATAAGCTGTATAGAACTGAAACTAGAATGCCACACTTGATAGCAAGACAGAACAATGTGTTGTGAAATCTCGTTATAGTTGAGTATGTATCTGTGGTGTGACCTGGACCAGCAAGCCCATCTTCAGTCCTGAAGGAGAGGACCAGGGATGAGAAAATAAAAAAGATAGAAAGTTGGGATCAGGAGGTGTTGCAAATGTGGTGGTGCTGAGTAAGTGTATTAAGAAGTACATCTTATATACAGTTCACAGGGGGAAATGAAGCTATCGTAAAATGGGATGGAGTCATCAGGAAGCTAGCTCATCAAGTAACGTTGCACAAAGGGAACACAGGATATTATCTCAAGTGTGCCACAGACCAAGAACACAATGGCCTTGGGATAATTGCAGTCTCTTCAAAGAGGAAACGTTAGGTTAGTCCTGACAGATCACTATGTAGATGAGGCTGGCTTCCAACTCACAGAGATCCTCCTGCCTCTGCCTCCTGAGTGCCGAGATTAAAGGCATGAGCTACCGAACTTGGCTTTGCAAATGATTTTTAATTCTATCTCATTTTTATTTAGACTTGTTATAACTTAATGGAGTGACACAGACATTTCAAAAGTCATCGTGATACTTTGAAGTTGACTGATGTTGAATCGTTTGTGCAGCTGCTGCGTCTCCTAAATGCAACACCACAGTTCCTAAGCATTTAATTTAGCCTCTTTGTGTTGCCAAAGAAGCTAACTAGCAAAATGGGTGGTTTGCACTTGTTGGGTAAGGGTCACTGTGGAAGTGTGAGAGCTAACGTTATGTTTTAAGTTTAAATTACTGTGCTTAAGAGATCTACAGAACAGTAACAAAAAAAAAAAAAAAAAGAAAGAAATAAAGAAAGAAAAGAAAAGAAAAGAAAAAAGAAAAAAGAAAAAACCTCTAACCTATAAGCCAAATTTGCCTAAGGACAGATAACTTCCTGGAATGCCGGAGCTGTTGTCTGTGTGAGATAACAAGCCACGTGTTTTCACTTCTGTAAACAAGCTTGGTTGCCCCAACTGCCCAGGATGTGTTTGATCACACCTAGGCTGGAGGTATGTAGGTAGGAAATACCTCAGGGTATATGGTTGCCCCTGGTTGGATGAAGGCAAGAAGTGCATAGCCTGGTGGGTTTTGCTTTTATAAGCCCTTAGCTGACATAATTTAATGCTGTACTCTGGGGATCTCAGGTACGGACCTGGCCAGTGTCCATTGTCCTGGTCTGTATTTAATAAAGCTTGCTTCAAATTTGACTCAAAAATTGTGGTAGTGGTCTTATTCTCTCCCAGTAGGATTTGCAGAAGCTATCGCAGTGGCTATTGCAAAAATGCTAGTTAAAATCTGACCTAAAAATCTCTGCCTTCTAGTAATAGCCTGATGCAGTTGAAGGAGAACCTGTAGCTCTTCATGGCATCATATATCATAAAGGTACACAGCAGCCATATCAAAGGAAGTCTGCCTCAGCAAGAGAGCTCTTAGAAGCAAGGAAGAACTTACACAGAGAGAGGGTTCAATTGGTACCAGTGATTTTAAAGTGTCCCCCAGTCTCTTGAATCGAGGGAATCCCATTCAGTAGCGTATATGGAAGGTTAACACAGGCGGAGAGTTCAAGCATAGAAGGATGCCATAGTTGTTCATCTTCTCCATGAATCCTATAGGTTGAGCCTTTCCTTGTGTAGATAATGCAACAGGACATAGCCAATGAGGGGAATCCTAGGAAGTTAACTTCATGTAAACCAGATGGGTGTCTCCAGGACAAGTCGACCAGCAGCTCAGGTTGTCCATTCCATTTGGGGAGCACGACCCAAAGGGGAATTCCATTCTGAAACCAGGGTGCCAGATTCTTACTGCATAGTGAGAAGCACCCATCCAAGGAGGTTACCCGTGAGTGAGTAGAGACCGGAAAACTCGAGTGATGAATTGATGGCTAATGTTGTGGGATTCATTGTTTCTGCCTTCTCTTTGTAGGTCTGCAAAGCTTTTTAACCTAAATGCTTGGGCAATGAATGTGTAACTAAGAAATTAAGTCTTTTCCCCAGGCCCACTCCCCAGGATTCCCCTGTGCATTAAACCAACACAAGCAGGTACTTACTGCTCCTGCAGGTCTGGGGTCCATCTTGGAGTCAAAGTAACTCCTAGCAACTGAATCCAGACAGCCTCAGCAGGCTGCTCAGGGGTGAGGTCCTTCCCACTGCTGCATGGAAGGACAGGGTTAGAGATGTAGCTGAATTAACAAGATGCGGGAAGCCCGGGCTTGCACCCCAGCTTGGCATAAAGCCAGGCGTGATTATGAATGCCTTCAGTGCCAAGACTTAGAAGGTGGAGCCGGGAGGCACTGAAGTTCAAGGTCATCTCTTGAGGATCTAGGAAGTTAGGCCAACTTGGGCTGAGAGCAGCAGGAGGAAACAGGGAATGGCCTTGTGGATCCAATTCTACAGGTTACAGCTTATTAATAGGTCATCAAGTCATAATTTAGAATTCACGATGATTAAAGAAGAACTAGAAAAGAGGGTTTTGTGAAACTTCATTGCATTGTAAAAACGTGTTTTTGATTGCCGGCTGAGGGTTAAAAGGAAAGTCTGAAGGACACTGCCGGACCCCAGTGTGGACTCTAAACACAGCCACAACCTGGGTCAACAAGGCTGTCTGCTCTGCTCTGCTGATGAGGACTCACGGCTCATTCCTGCAATAAATGTGCAGGCCTGACTTCCGAGAAAGTTGCTGGGGCGACTTGCTGGTTAATGGGTAACTCTGTTCTTCCATCCGCTCCTTTCCAGCCCTCTGTGTCCCTCTAGAGCAGGACATGATGCGGTCAGGGGACACTGACTCACAGCTGACTCAGTGCAAGGCACGCAGCCAGGGGGCGCCTGGCGGAGCCGTGTATGCCCGCCGCACTAGGAGGTGTCTAGGAGTGGAGGGTCTTGATTCTACAAGGGGCGCTCATTTCACACCTGAGACCAAAGCATGGCCTGAGCGCACCAAGGTGGGACAATCACTATCCATGGAGGTTAAAGCGCTGGTTCTGCCCTCTTCCTGTAGCCTGATCCCTAGAGCACAGCCACCCCGCTGTGCAGTCCGGACTGCTCCTCCAGGACCCCTTGGAGAACTAACTGTAGGGCACCTTCGACCTGGCCTGATTTATCTCTGGTCTCTTCACCAGGCTATGCCGAGTGAAAGAAACAACAGCGTCTTCGCTTGCTCTGTAACCTCCCAGGCTGGCCAGGGCTGTGACAGAGGCATTGGTGTTTGGGTAGCCAGAATTAAATATTCAACCCCAGGATGCATACTCAGCTACTCAGACCAACCCCTGCCTACATAATACATAGTAACATATAAAATATTGCATACACTATATAATGTAATAATGTATGGTATTATATACTATATAGTGTTATATGTTATATGTATAGTATGTGTATGTATATAATACAATAAGATTAATATGCTTAAAATTTTATATATAAGCTCTGGGCAGGCTGAGGCAGGAGGATAGTGAATTTGATGGATGTTCTAGATTGAGTTCACTAAGATGAGTGATGACCCACCTTAAAACATGGGATATAGTATTCCCTCATTGGGGTCCTGGACTGAATAAAAATGAAAAGTCAACTAAATACCAGCATTCATCTCTCTCTGCCTCCTGACTGTGGACACAATGTGATGTGACCAGCTGCCTCAAGCCCCCCCCCCCCATGATGCCTTCCCCACCATGGTGACCTGCACACCGGAGGTGTGAGCAAAACAAACCGTCTCAGGAATGAGAACAGTAACTAATACACTAGTGTCGCCGCGCTCACAAGTGTCATTCTGTCCCGGGATGGACATTTTCATTCTTTTTTAGGATACCTGCGATGGTGAGTTTTGTTGTCAACCTGATAATCTAGCATCATCTGGGAGGTGAGTCTCCGTGAGGGATGGTCCAGGTTAGCCTCTAGCCAAGTCTGAAGAGGACTGTCTTGATTGCATTGATTTCTGTGGTGAGGCACAGTCTATAAGAGGATAGCATCATTCTCTGGATTTGGGTCCTGGACTGTGTAACAGAGGAGAAAGTAGGCAGAGTGTAAACACACTTATGTTCATTCCTTGGTGCTCTTAGCTGTTGGTGTGATGTGCCCAGCTGCCCCAAGTACTCCTCGCCTTGACCTCCCCACAACTCTGACCTGGAACTGTAAACCAGATGAGCCTTTCTTCCTCAGTTGCTTTTGTCAGGGTGTTTTTTTCTTATCCCAGTCACAGGAAAACAGAGCTGACACAGAAGCCACCAGACTAAAGGTAGGGAATGCAGTTATTCGCCCCTAGTAAGCCCACATAGTGATGAGCCTGGTAGCAGCTCAGTGTGTTGGCACTTCCCCCAAGAAGAGTGTTCTGGAGAAGAGGGTGTGGGCTTGGCCACACTTAGAATGCTACTGTGTAGCAATGGTAGCTTAGGCCTGTGGTGCTTGTCTCCAGGCCTTTTGAACCATGTATGCGTCTCAGATAGGTAAACAGTCCTGGTTGTCTTTCACAGTGTCACTCTGTCCTGTAGGGCTCTTCCAAGACCCTCTGGTGGTTTTGGAGGAACAACTTAATATGTTTGAACTTGACAGTCCCTGAGTCCATTTTCTGTTGCTATTATAAAATATCTGAAATTGCCTAGTTCACAAACAATAGCGGCTAACCTAGATGTATTAGTTACTTGTTTTATTGCTGTGACAAAAAGATCTGACAAAAATAACTTGAAGACATTTGGCTTAATTTTGGCTTAATTTCCCCCTCCAAAAGTTTTCATTTTATTATTGTGTGTGTATGGATGTTTTGCTTGCATGTATGTCTGTACACCACATGAGTCCCTGCTGACTGAAGGTATCATCAGATTCCCTGGGTGGGTGGGCGTGGCATGCACATGTTATCCCAGAGCTGGTGATGTGGAGACAAGCAGATTCAGAGTTCACTAGCCAGTCAGCCTAGCCTAAGTGGCGATGAATTGACCCATTGTTGTTCTCTGTTGGCCAAGGTTGTCTTCTGACTTCCACACACATACACTTGTGCACACATACACTTAATAATAATAATGGAATAAAAAGTGAAAATAAATGACAACATCTAATGCTGGGGAAAATAAAAGATAAGTAGAACAGCTGTGTTTCACTGCGGGCATGCATTTTTCGTGTAGCCATCTGGCAAACAATTTGACCTTTAAATAATGGTGTGAATGTAAACATGAAATCATGGCATGATTCATCGAATACTTTCCTAGATATTTACCTAAGAGAAATGAAAATGTATGCCTACACAAAGACCTACATACGAATGTTCCGGAATCTGTATGTAATAGGAGCCAAGAACCAGTGAATGGAAAATGAACCGTGCTGCATTCACTCAATGGAGCAACTCAGCAATAAAAAGAGAGGGGACCAGCATGCATGGAGGAGGCCATTGCAAGTGGTGTCTCCTGAGAAGCCCATTTACACCAAAAATCCCAGAGGCAGAAGTCACATCAGTGGTGGTCAGGGCCAGGGCAGGCCCCAAAGAACTGAGAATGACAGAAATATATAATATCCTGAGTGTAGGCTTTGTTCAACTGTGTCAAAGCAGATTGAGTATTACACTCAAAAGGCTGATGTTGGGGCTGGAGAGAGGGTGGTCAGTTAGGAGTGCTCCTGCAGAGGACCTGAGTTCAGTTCCTACCTGTAACTCTAGCTCCAAGGGATCTGACACCCTCTTCCAGACTCCGTGGGCACCTACATTCACTGGCATATTAGCTCACATAGACATACATACATACATATACATAATTTGAAAGTACACATAAAACAAAAAAAAATAAATGAAATAAGTGTTTAAAGGGGGTGATTTTATTGCATATAAGCTATGCCTCAATCAATCTGAATTTAAAAATAAAAGTTTTTATGCCACTGGAATTGGCTCCATTCATCACCACTTCTTTTCTGTTTGTTAGACAATGTGTTGGGGGTCTCATATAGTCCAAACTTTCCACCAAACTTAGTAGTAGCCAAGGATGAACTTTCATTTCTGATCCTCTTACCTCTACAGCCTGAGTGCTGGGATTACAGGTGCGCTGTGCTCCATCTTTCCTGACTTGAGTGGTTTGGGCCAGAGGTGGGGCTCTTTGCATGATAAGACAGCACTCCATCGCTAAGCACACATCTCCAGCCACCACTGCCAGTTATTAACTGGACTTTGGATAGCTTCTCTCCTGCCCTGCTTTCCACAGCAGAGCCAGGGACAATGCATTCAGGGGAGCAGATATTGGCTGATCAAGAACTTGGAGTAAGCGAGGCTCAGTGGGCCAGCTGACCCTCCCACAGACAGCTCACTCTGCTCACCCTGCAAAATTGAGATTCTAGTGGCTACCAGCAGAGTGAGAGTGGTCCAAGGTATGTAGAACATTCTGTAGTCTGTCTTGATGCTGCATGTCTGTCATCCCAGCGCTTAGTAGGCTGTGGCATGAGGATTTTCAAGTGTTGAGACCACCCTAGGCTACATCAAATATAAAATATAAAAACAAACAAACCACAAACCCCCCACATGCCTGAGGCACAGGTGTAATTAAGGGTGCCTGGCTACTTGAAAATGTGAGCTGCTAAGGGGGGGGGGGACACAAGACAGCTGTCCTTTACCTTGTCCCTGACCTTCACAGGCACTCACAACAGTTGACAGGTGTCTTTTGTAAAAAGTGATTTTCAATGTTTTTAGTTAACATGCAACATTGTGATATTTTCATACATGTATGCCATTGTTTGGCCACACCTTCCCCATACCCTTCCTTACTCCTCCTGCCTTGCCCTAGTCCCTTCTTCCTCCTCATAGTCCCTGTCCCTCTTTTATATTACCCGCCTATCCATGCATCACATATACTCCTCTCCATTACCATCTCCCCCTTCCCCTTAGGCCCCTCCCTTCCTCCCTCCCACAGGCTCTCCTTTCTAGCTTCATGTCATACCCATGTTTATATATGTGACTTTCATGTCACACGCAAATGCATATATGTGTGTATGCATGAATCTTCATATAAGAGAAAGTAAGTGATATTTGTCCTCCAAGCTGGCTTATTTCCCTCAATATGATGCTCTCCAGTTGTATTCATTTTCATGAGAATGACATAATTCCATTCCTCTGTGGCTAAATAAAACAAAACTCCACAGTGTGTATGTATGTCACATTTCTTATGCACACCTCTGTTGATTGACACATGACACATGGCTGGTTTCACAACTGGGCCGTTGTGAGCAGAGCTCAAGAAACCCGGATGTGCAGATGTCCATGCTGACTCAGCTTCCTTTCTGCCTACACCCAGGAGAGTCACTTGACCTTTAAACCCACAGAAGTCCTTGGGATGAGAATTGTCCCCTGAGCACTTGAGTCAAAGCCCCGTTTACTTTGTGTAAAACATTTAGTTAAAACCTTTAGGTGCTGATGACATGACTCAGTGAGTCTGCACCCAGACACTTGCTGGCAAGCCCAAAGATCTGAGTTCAGTCCTTGGAACCCATGTGATGACAGAATGAGAGAATCAACTGTCTAAGTTGTCCTCTGACCTACATGCACACATGTGCACACATCCATGCATGAGTACACACTATTTTGTGCACACACATGGACATACACGCACACATGAACACTGGCACAGGCACACATATACACATACACAACTGCTCACATGTACAAACACATGCGTGCACATACACAAACATCACACTATTTAGACTGGAGAGATGGCTCAGAAATTAAGAACCCTGGCTGTTCTTCCAGAGGTCCTGAGTTCAAATCCCAGCAACCACATGGTGGCTCACAGCCATCTATAATGAGATCTGGTACCCTCTTCTGGCCTGCAGGCATACATACAGCCAGAACACTGTGTGCCTAATAAATAATTAAATAAATAAATCTTTTTTTAAAAATGTAAATACCCCACCTGAGGCAGATACTGCTACTGACCAGGTGTTACAGATGTCTAGTGAAAAGTTGACAAGTCCAGTCAGTAAGGAGCCACGCTGAGCTTCAACACTGTGGGATTCTGATCCCAAGCTGAAAGGTTTCAGACCACCTCATCACTCACCACCTTCCAAATGTTTCCTTTCCCGTTTGCCTTTAGTACATCTTTACTAAGGTGAGTTCAAGGCTGTGCTAGGGAAATCACACGTGCCTTGCTGCCCCAAAGCCCTGCTTGGAGATTTGCAGTAGGCCTGACTGAATTGGGGAGCATTTGACAGATACTCTCCCATCAAGGTGGACCAGTGGCTGACTCCACCCAGGACCTCAACCTGGTGCAGTGTAGTTGTGGTGCTTGGGTGGCCCAGTGTCCCCTGCCAGAAACCCACAGAGCACCGTGCAGAGGCCACAGAGATGCTGAAGTCATAAGCAGCTTTGCTGTGGAAGGTTGAGGATCTTTTGCAGGCAGTCTGCCTGGCCTACATGACTCCCAGGCAACAGACACTCGGTATTGCAACTCTCAAGGTCCTGGGTTTGGACTTTGCCACCTTGGGCAGAGTCCAGCATGCAGGTGGGTCGGTGTGTGCACCCTGCTGGACTTGCAATGGAACTGACCTTTTGAGTGAAGTAGGAAGTGGTGAAGGGAAGGGAAGCTGCTGACAGCCGACTTCTGCAACCCATGTGCTTGCCAGGCCAGGAGAAAGGCAGCAGAATTGTGGGGCAGCCACATCTGGGGCAAGAGCATCGGCAACTAGCGTTTATTTCACAAGTTCCTGGAAAGTTGGGTAGGAGAACTGTTGCATAGAAACAAAGCAAAAAGTTCTCCAGGGTGCACAAGCGGACCCTTGAGTGGTCTTGCATTTGGGTCATTAACGCCTGAGTGACCAGGAACTAAGTTCTTCTCCAGTCCGCCACCACAGCTGGCTCACAAACAGCCACTGCCTCTCCACTTCCCATAACTTTATTTCTAAGTGCCTCACAGTCCATCTTGCTTCTGCTTCACCCATCCCAGTACTTTCCTACTGCCTGCCTTAGGAGCCCTCCCACCTTGGGTGTCTGTGACACCAGCCCTCCTTGCTCTTCAAATTTTCTAATTCAGCCGCACACCTGATTAGTTCACTAAGATCTTATTCCTCAGGACTGACATGGAGAATCTGATTGGCTGCCTGGGTCAAACAACGTCCCCATGTGGCTAAGATTCAGTTCATAACAAAGACTTCATGTAGGAACAGGGCAAAGTCACCAAGAGCATTAGGGCAAGCTCCCTGGTCCAGCCAGTCTCAAGGAAGAACGGTGCTTAGGAAATGCTGACAGCTTGCAGAACATAACAAGGGCTATATCATCCCCTCTCTTTCCCAGACACCTTAGCTGGGGGGTCCCCTGCAGCTCTTCTGAGTCACCCTTTTCCCGGGCCAGGTGAACCAGAACCCTTCCAGTGCAGGCCTGCTTCCCATCAACTCTGTCTATTTGGACAAGTAATAAAGACTTCTGAGAGTTCCCCCCTTTAAAATAGAGGGGACAGTAAGAGAAGCTTATCACTTATAGCATCCTAGAATTGGTGAAATATGGGATTACTTCCCAGGGTGCTGCCCATGAATAAACTGCAATGTTTGTTTTTAAAGGTTCCCATTCCTCTCTCAGCCATCACAAGGCTAAAATGAGACCACATTTGCCGATGTGTCCAAACATGCTCAATCCTCCCTCCCCCCCCCCCTCTTCTAGACAACTTCTTTGGTGGGCAGAGGTGAGTGCTGGACACAAGGAGCCTTGCAGAGTGGGGATCGGGAAGACCTCTTGTTTGTTTGTCTGGAGAGAGGGAGGTTCAGCAGCAAGGGCTAAAGCAAATATTTGTGGTTATGGATTAACCTGACTCCCAGACTGACATGGCGACACCAGAACGAAATCGCAGTTTCTGCTTGGCCCACCCCTGTAAGTCCCCCTCAAGGCAAGACTGTGGAGGAAGGGGTGGGGAGGAGAGTCGGGCTGTGAGGAAGGGGAGAACCTTGAGCAGAGGATCTCCAGGCGCACTGAAACTTGGGGCCGAGGGAAAGAGGGCCCAGACTCTATCTAGACCGAGGCATGAGTTAGCGTTCCCTACAATCCAAGTGGCCCTTTCCACACATCAGATTCTGCGGATCACATGGAGCTCAGCGGAGGGGTTCGCCATGATCCAGAGGCTTCTCAATACCCAGAACCCCCACTACTCCACTCCACCCTGCCCCCTAAGATGGAACCTATGAACCAGGAAGTCAGCAAAGGAAAAGGCCGGGTGGGTCTGTGCAGCTGGGACAGGCAGGCCTGCCCACCTAGTCTTGGGGACTTAGAGGCCTTGCAGATTGACCATTGGTTTGGGGCAGGAGTTAAGGTTCCAGAGCTAGGGCCACATAGACTTGGCCTTGAAGCCAAACTCTGCCCTCCTCTTAGGTGTAGGTTTGTAATAAGCCACTTCTCTCCTCCCAGCTTCTGGGTTCTGTCCCATAAAACGAGGGTGAGAACATTAATGCCTACCTCTTGGGTGGTTGTAAACCTACACTAAGCCAGTAACAGTGAATGGTGACAGTGTGTGCATGTGTGTTCTAGTGATGGCGATTGAACCCAGAGTCTTAAACATGCTAAGTATGTTTAAGTACTGAGCTGCAACCCCCCCCCCCACCGCCCCGCACCAGTATGCAATACCTATTTAGCAGCTTGGAGGAGGTATGGGGAGACTGGGAAGATGGCTTGGTTGAAAAAGTGCTTGCCTTGTAAGTGTAAGAACCTGAGTTTAATTCCCAGAAAACAGTTTTTTTTTGTTGTTGTTGTTGTTTGTTTGTTTTTTGATTATTTTAAAAGTCACATGTAGTGGCACACACTTAAAATCCCAGTCCTAGAGGGAAGAAACAAGTAGATCCCTTGGGCTTGCTGGCTAGCCAGCCTACTTCATGAACTCCAGGCTGAGAGAGACTTTGTCTCAAAAAATAAAGTGGAAGCCAGGCATAGGGACATACCCCTTTAGTTCCCCCACTCAAGAGGCAGAGGCAGAGGCAGAGGCAGGCAGATCTCTATGAGTTCAAGGCCAGCCTGGTCTACATAGAAAAACAAACAAAATAACCTGGCAGGAAAGTGGACAATGCTTGGGGAGCCTGCGGAAGGACAGCCAAGATCACTCCTTGGTCCCCACACATGCCCATGCCTCTGCTCACATGACAGGCTCCGTGTGGGCTACTATTTTTTTTTCCAGCAACACTTTATGGAAGAGAGTTTATCCTTTTTACAAATGAGGAAACTAAGGCATGGAGTGGGTATACATCTTGTCAAATACTGTGCTCTCTCCCTCCTTCCTTCCTTCCCTCCCTCCCTCCCTCTCTCCCTCCCTCCCTCCAGAATGAACTGGAATTTGCCCCCCAGTGACTTTTCTGCTTTCAGGTAGCTGGGGTGTGCCTAGCTTCTAAAGGCCAAATGATTGCCTGCCTGTCAACAGTGTAACCCACCCCCAGCCCCAGCTTCCACACAGATGATGAGCAGAGAGATATCCTTCCCTCCCTCCCTCCCTTTCTTTCTTGCTTTTCTTTTCCCGTGTGTGTGTGTGTGTGTGTGTGTGTGTGTCTGTGTGTCTGTGTGTCTGTGTGTCTGTGTGTCTGTGTGTGTGAGCATGCATGCATGCTCACATGGGGAGGCAAAAGACAAACTTCAGATATTTTCTTCAGGAGCTATTCACCTTGCCTTTAAGAGAAAGGGCCTCCTGCTGGCCTGGAGCTGATCAGCTGGAGCTGGTCAAGCAGGCTGGCAATTCAAGCTGCCTGGACATCCATCCACAGAGATCTGCTTGTCTCTGCCTCCCCGGTCTTAGGATTACACAAACATCACCTAGATTTCTGTTTTAATTTTACATGGGTTCTGAGGTCTATTAAACTTAAGTCTTCAGGTTTGCACGGCAAGTGCTTTAGTGACTAAGGTATCTGCTCAGGGATGAGCCTTTCGCTCCACTTTCGGAGTTTGGGGGCCAGAGCAGATGTGGGTGTCCTGGGAGCTTAGAGGTTCTCTTCAGACAGGTGTCAACAGCTCCAGGATGTGGCAAGTCAGAATCTTCCTGCTGTTCGTGTCCACCTGGGGGATTTCTAGCACACCGACCCCTCTTGGTAAGACTGTCTCCACCCCTGCAAGACCCTCAGAACCTCCACTGGTTTCTCATGTCACTGGCATAAGAGGACCTCTCTAGAATGCCTCAGCTCTCCCCTGGACTTGTGTCCTTTTTTCGAGTGCCCTATCTACCTACCAAGTCCTTCTCTAGCCTGCCCTGCCCACGCCAGTGCTCTGGCTCCTCTGCCACCTCAACTCAGGTGACATGTCCTCCTCTACACGTTGCTCAAGCCCCTCCTGCGTTCTTCTGTCTCAGCTCCTCCCTCTTAGCTTTTCTCCTACTCAAGACAGACATCTCTCAGAGCTGAGTGACAGGTCTCTGTTCTTAGGTGTCCCTGCTCAAGGGCAAGAGATGGGGACTGTAGGATAGAGGGTGTTGCAAACCAAGAGGTAAGACAAGAAAGGCTCACTCAGCTATGCTGGGAGCAGTGTGAGACAGATTTCACTCTGCAGTCTGATTCTGTTATTACTATTTACTTATTTATTATTGGATAACATTATATAAGGCTATTTTCATGTACACATACCTTCAGTTTTAACAGCACCGGGATCTGGCCTTGCCCCTAAGTACCTCATTCTGCACAAGAACTGCAGATAATGCTGGGTGTTCCAGGCATCCCTCAAAGGAAGATCTGTTTGTTTCAGAGCACATGCTCTGTAAGATCCATACTGCTATTTTCCCAGGAGGACCTGGGAACAGTGCAAAAACGCAGGACACAGCATCCTCCCTGGGATGCTCTGAAGAATAAGACCAGCGGGACCAGGGTGAGGTCTTGCTAGGCTATCTCCAGCTGGGTTTCTTTACATCCTTCTTGACCCCTCTTGGGTGCCTCCACCACACTGACTCCCCTCCCAAAGCAGACCCAGTGTTCTCCAGCAGTGAGCAGGCCCACCAGGTGTTGCGGGCCAAACGTGCCAACACCTTCCTGGAGGAGATGCGGCCAGGCAACGTGGAACGGGAGTGTATGGAGGAGATCTGTGACTTTGAGGAGGCCAAGGAGATTTTCCAAAATGTGGAGGACACAGTAAGGCCACAAGGCTAGATCCAGAGGGTGGGACTCGGGGGTGGGCTGGTGGCTGGATGAGACCTTAGAGGAGCAGTGGGCATGACAATTACCACCGGGGCCCTATTTGGAGTCATAAGAATTGGTTGGCGGTGTAGATGTTAGCCTTATTTAAAGGCTTGGTCAGGACACAGGGGAGTATATGAACCTGGACCCTGAAATTAAGCTCAGAGAGAAGATGATCTGGGCAACCCTCCAGTGGCCACTGGCCACTATTGCCTGTCTTCCTGTCTCTCCCTCCCTGTGATCAGGTACTCTTTCTCTCCTCCAGGCTGCCCTGAACCTTATGGTTAGGTGTGTGACCAGGACTTTCTAATGTCTGTCTCCACAGGGTACTCTGAGCCTCAGTCATTTGAGGCCTATTTAGAAACACAGACTGAGCCAGCAAGTCACATCTCAAGCCTGGATGGTCCAAAGCTGGGGGTGGGAGTGGCTGACGGAGACAGAACAGCCTGAAGGGGAATTAGATTTTTCCACTGAGAACTCGAGAATAGATGGGCCAGTGGACAGAGTTCTGCTGCATGGAGAGGGGTTGTGGTGGGCAGCCAAGAACACTATGGCAGCTGTTAGTCTGAAAGCCCTTCCTACTCCCTGGACAGCTCATATCCAGGGGTGGGCAATGCCTTGTGGGCTTCCCCTTGCTAGGCGTGCTGGGCCCTGACTCTCTATCCTCTCTCCCGCCACAGCTGGCCTTCTGGATCAAGTACTTTGGTGAGTGGGTCCTAGACACCTGGATGGATGGATGGATGGGTGGGTGGGTGGGTGGATGGATGGATGGTAGATGGTGGATGGATGGATGGTAGATGCTTGCTCCTGGGTCGGTGAAGGTAGGAGAGGAAAATGGAGATATCCACATGCTCTACTTCCCCATCTCGCTGTCTTTCACAGATGGCGACCAGTGTGCAGCTCCACCCTTGGATCACCAGTGCAACAGCCCATGCTGTGGGCATGGCACATGTATCGACAGTCTGGGCAGCTTCAGCTGCTTCTGCGATAAGGGCTGGGAGGGCAAGTTCTGCCAGCAGGGTGAGAGACCTCTGTGAGGCAGCGCGGTGGGGTGAGGTGGGATCTGGAACCAATAGGGCCACCACGAGCTATCTGCACTCTTCTGTCTCACACAGAACGGGGCTTTCACGACTGCCAGGTGAACAATGGCGGCTGTGCGCACTACTGCCTAGAGGAGGGCGGCTATAGGCGCTGCACCTGTGCTCCGGGCTACGAGCTGGCAGACGACCATATGCGCTGCAAGTCCACTGGTGAGCCAAGGCAGTCCTGAAAAGAGCACCCGACCTAACACAGGCCGGGAGGGAGGGCATGCCCCGAGAGCAAGCACATCCTGGGGACCCAAGACAGGTAGACATACCCCACTCCCCAACCCTGAATGTAGTCTCTTGCTTATTTGCCAGATTTCAGGCTCCCCTGGAGCACAACTCATCTGCCTCTTGCTATGTTACACACACACACACATTCTGAGGTGACCTAGGAACCGAAGTCATCAGGATCTTCTCCCTTTACCTTTCTGGTTGTGTTACTTCCTCACAGAACCCTGGTTCTGCCTTCCTCTAAGATTTTCCTTTCGAATGAGTTTACTTATGTGCATAGTTTCAGAAGTCAGGGTACCCAGGAAGTGGTCACACTTGTCTTTAATCTCAGCACTCTGGAGGCAGAAGCAGGTGGATCTCTTTGAGTTCAAGGACAGACAGATTTCTAGGATACCCAAGGCAGTACAAAGGAATCCTGTCTCAAAAAACACAACAAAACGAACCAACAAACAAAAAGTAACTAAGATAAAAAAAGAAAGCAGGATATTGTTTTAAAAATATCCTGTAATAAAGTATTACAATGACTAGAATTAAAATATCAAGAGTTTAAAAATATATTTTTGAGACAAGGTATATTTTGTGTGTGTGTATCCCTGGCTGTCCTGGAACTTATCTGTAGACCAGGCTGGACTCCAACTCATAGAGATCCATCTGCCTCTAGAGGCACCTGAAGTGCTGGTACTAAAGGTGTGTGCCACCACCACCCAGCTGAGTTTTAAGATTTAAAAAAAAAATTATGTATTTATTTAGTATGTATAGTGTAATGCCTGCATGTAATGTACACCTCAATGCCAGAAGAGGGCACCCCATCTCATTAGGGGTAGCTGTGAGCCACCATGTGATTGCTGGGAATTGAACTCAGGACCTCTGGAAGAGCAGTCATCTCTACAGTCCTGAGATTTAAATTTTTAATTAAAAATGTTTCAATATAATCTGTATGTACAAAGTAAATATGTGAACATGTAATTTGTAAAAAAAAAAAAAAGATTCTTATTCAATATATTATGATCACACCCCACACCCCACACTCTTCCCAGCTCCTCTCCACCTTCCCTCCCATCTGGAAACACATCCTTTCTGTCTCTCCTTAGAAAACAGGAGAATAATAATGAAATAAAATACGATAAATTTAAAAAATTGAAATATGACAAAACAAGAAAAAGAGCCAAAGAAAAAGCACAAGAAATGTATGCAGATGCAGACACACACACATGTGCACACACAGGAATCCCACAAGAACCCCAAACTGGAAGCCATGATTTATATGCTGAGGGTCTGAAGGTGGGTGGGTGGGGGCCTGACTCAGCATTATGAAAGACCCTCCAATGACTTCATTTTGTGTTGACCATTCACTTCCAGGTGTGCAGCCAACCATTAAGGGTGGTTTGTTTCTCCAATAAGGCTCCTGTGGAGAAAACTAATTTTTCACTTGCAAGTGGCTATCAATTGGAGATAGCTTCTGAGCTCGGGATGAGGTGTGTGTCTTCTCTGCTCAGCTGGTGCAGACCTGAGCAGGCCCTGTGCGTGCTGCCCCAGTCTCTATGAGTTCATATGTTGCGTCTAGGTCTTGATTCCTTGGTGTCCTTCATCCTCTCTGGCTCTTACACTCTTTTTGCCTCCTCTTCCAGAGTTTCCTGAGCCCTGGAGGGGGTGGTGGGGGTGGTGGTGGTATTTGATAGAGACTTCCCTTTTAGAGCTGAGTATTCTACTCTCTGCTTGTTGTCTGGCTGTGGGTCTCTCTATTTGTTTTCTCTCCTGCAAGAGGAAGCTTCTCTGATGATGGCTGGGCAAGACACTGATTTATGAGTATAACAGAATGTCATTAAGGAGTCATTTTATTGGTATGTTCCTTTGGCAGAACAGTAGTATTTGGTTTCCCCTAGTCCCTGTCCTATCTAGTCTCGAGTTTTTAGCCACCCAAGCAGCATTGGGTGTGAGTGCCCTCTCAGGGAGGGACCTTAACTCAAGTCAGAGAGTGGTTGGTTACTCCCACAAGCTTTGTGCCACTATTGTACCAGTGTGTCTTGCAGGCACTCTTGTAGATAGAAGGGTTTGTAGCTAGGTTGGGTTTTGCCTTTCTCCTTTGTCAGCATGCAGAGTACCTTCCAGTACCATGAACACTAGTCCATAGTGGTGAAGGCCCTAGCGAGGCACCAGCTGGAATTCTTCATGCTCAATGAGTTTTGTAGGTATTATCACAGCAATACCGACTTACTTTACCATTAGTTTGTGAAGAACCACCAATATCCTTGGCAGTAGGGTTGCCCATGGACAACTTTGGCAAAGAATTCATTTAGATGTAATCCATCTGTGATACTAAAAGCTTCCTTTGGTGACAAGAAAAATTCACACACACACACACACACACACACACACACACACACACACACACAAGCTTCTACTGTGCCAGGTTTCCACAAAATGCCTCAGATGGCCCTTAGTTTTAGCCATCCTTCCTCATATTCCCCATCTTCCCTCGCATCCCTGTTTGGTCCTCCCATTCCAGTCCTTTTCTAGTCCATCTATAACTATCTATGCTATTTCCACTTCCTAAGGAGACCCATCCCTCCCCTACAGTCCCTTACTCTCTACCCAACCTCTGAGGTTATATAAACTGTAGCTTGCTTGTCAATGACTTAACAGCTAACATCCACATAAGAGAAGACAGACCATATTTGTTTTTCTGGGTCTGAGTTACCGCACTCAGGATGATTTTTTTTTTCTAGTTCCATCCATTTACTTGTGAACTTCATGATTTTATTCATTTATTTACTTTAAAGCTGAGTAATATTTCATTGTGTAAACATAACACATTATATTTATCCATTCATCCACTGACAAAAATCTAGGTTGTTTCCAGTTTCTGGCTATTAGGAATATGGTTGAGTAGGTATCTCTGAGGTAGAATGAAGTGTCCTTTGGGTATATGCGCAAGAGTGGTATAGCTGATTCCCATCTTCCTGAGGAATTGCTACACCGATTTCTTTAGTGGCTGTACAAGTTTGCACTCTCACCAGCAATGGATGCATGCTCCCCTTACTTCACATCTTTGACAGTATGAGCTGTCATTTGTTTTTAATGAACTTGGCCATTCTGGTTAGTGTAAGATGAAAGTTCAAAGTAGCTTTGATTTGCATTTCCTTCCTAACTGAGGGTGTTAAAAAATTCTTTAAGTGCTTTTTTTTTTTTTTTTTACAGCTATTTGTTTTTCTTTTCTTTTTTCTTTTCTTTTTTTTTTTTTTTAGAATTCTGTTTAGATCCACACACAATTTTTAAATTGGGTTATTCATTTGCTTGATGTCCAGTTTTTTGAGTTCTTTACACAATTTAAATCGCAGCCCTCGTATATATATGTAGTTGGTAAAGATCTTTTCCCATTCTCCTTTGCCTTGCAGACATTTTTCGGTTTCATGAAGTCCCACTTATTAATGTTGGTTTTAGTGCCTGTAGTTGGTGTTCTGTTCAGAAAGTCCTTGCCTGAATAAATGAGTTCAAGGCTACTATATACTTTCTCTTCTATCTGTCTTTATGTTAAGGTATTTGATCTATTTGCAGTTGATTTTTGTGCAGAGTGCTAAATATAGATCTATTTGCATTCTTCTACATGCTGCCATCCAATTTGACCAACACTATTTATCTTTTTTTCTCCATCTATTGTGGTTGAACGTTTTAATGGGTATAGTGGTCTAGCTGGCATCTGTTGTCTCTTAGAGTTTATAGAACCTTCTGGCTTTTAGAGTCTCATGGAAAAGCCAGACATTATTCTTATAGGTTTGCCTTTGTATGTCTTGATCGTTTTCCTTTCCAGCTTTTAATATTTTTTGTTCTGTATATTTATTGTTTTGATTATTAGGTGAGGAGGGTAATTCATTTTTTGGTTCATTCTGTTTGGTGTTCTGTATGCTTCTTGTACATAGTTATCTCCCTTTTTAGACTGGGGAAATTTTCTTCTATGAGTTTGTTGAAAATACCTTTTGTTGCTGGGTGGTGGTGGTACACGCCTTTAATGCTAGCACTCAGGAGGCAGAGGCAGGTGGATTTCTGTGAATTCAAGGCCAGCCTGCTTTACTGGGTGAGTTCCAGGACAGCCTCCAAAGCTACAGAGAAACCTTGTTTCAAAAAACAAAAACAAAAGAAAATTTTTGTGTGTGTCTTTGTCCTGTGCTCCTCCTTCCTTTCTCTATTCCTATTATTCTTAGATTTGGTCCTTTCATGTATCCCAGATTTCCTGAATGTTTTGTGCCGGATTTATTTTTGCTCTTCAATATTTTCATTGACCAAGGTGTCCATTTCTTCTATCTTATCTTCAATACCTGAAATTTTCTCTTCCATCTCTTGTACTCTGTTGGTGAGGAATTTTTAATTTTCAGTTTTCTCTCAGTTTGAATTTTCTATATTGATTGGATTTACACTTGTAAAGTCTTGAAGTGTCTTCTTCCTGTCATTAAACTGTTTTTGTTCTCATAGATTCCTTTAATGGATTTGTTTACTTCCTCTTTAGGGACCTTCTCAGTATATTCATAAAGGCCATTTTTGAGATCCTTGTCTGGTGCTTTAACTATATTGCATTGCTCATGGCCTGCTAGGGTGGCTGGCCTTTAGTGGAGACTTTTGTCCTGGCTGCTATTGGTTGTATTTTTACACTAAGCATCTGGGTTGGGGAATGATTGTAATTTTAGGTGCTGATGGTGGTGTTCTCTTCTTTGGTTTCTGTTGTTCTGTTGCTCTTTCTGGTTCTTAAGGAGTGCTATGGCTATGGGTTGCCTGGTAGTGGACGCTTCTAGGATCCTGCCTCCTCTATTTTCCGTGTCTGACCGACCTCCCCTGCCCCAGAAATAGTCTCATGTATCCCAAGCTGGCCTTGAACTCACTGTGTCACTGGGGATGACTGATTTCTTATCTTCCTGCCTCTGCCTCCAGAGTGCTGGGACTACAGATGTGCACATCCTATTTTGTTTGGTGCTAGGAGTGAAACTCGGAGCTTTAAGCATGCCAGGCAAGCACTCTACCAATTGAGCTTTGTTTCCAGCCCTGATTTTGCATGTTTTTTAGAAAACTATTTACAACTTTATATTCTGGTTCCTATACAGAAACACACTTTTAAACTGTAATTTAAAAAAGAGATGTTTATTTTATGAGTATGGGTATTTTGTTTGCATGCATGCAATTGTGTACCATTTGCATGTTTGTTGCCATGGATCTTCTGGAACTGAAGTTACAGACAGTTTTGAGACACTGTGTGGTAGCTGGGAATTAAACTTGGGTCTTCAAGAGGAGCAGCCAGTGCTCCCAAATGCTAAGACATTTCTCCAGGCCCTAAATTTTGTATTCTGAACTGACTGAATATCTACAGGAAGTTTCAAGAAGTCCCCATGGGCCTGCCTTCCTGCAGGCTTTCCTGAAGGCTAGAGTCATTGGCAGACACTTGGTTCACTTGATTAGGTCTTAACCCCATGATGGGGTTTGGAAAGCACACCCACAAAGCTGGTGGGTGCTCTCAGTTGCTTTACAGCACTCAGGAGCAGGATGGGCAGAGGCGTTGTCGTCTTTGCAGCCTATGGTCCTCTAGCCATGCCATTCTGCTACACAACTGTCTGTAATCCTTTTCTCGAGGCCTCTGCCATGAGGAGGGCTTCCCAAAACTCCCTTGTCAGCTCACACTATGCTCCATCTGGACTGCCCCCACCCCAGAGGTTTAGAGGACTCCTAAAGGGTGCTGTATATGAAATCCCAGTTTCTAGGAACTTTGCTACCAAGAGAGACTTTCACTTCTCAGTTTGCCAAGTCAGGTACTATGTCTACCTACCGGGAAGCTTCTGGAATCTAGTGCTGCTGTCTGCTTTCCATCCTGCCATTCCTTACTTGCTGCTGGTGATCCTCTGCTCCATCAGCTAAGATGAACTAGCATTCAGCACTTACAGGAGCAGACCTTGCAGACCATCAGCCCTTGTGTTTCCATGATGGGCCCATTGCTATGGGAAGAGACAGCTCAGTTGATAAAGAGCTCGCATATGAGCACAGGGACCTGAGTTTGGATCCCCAACATCTGCATAAAGAAAAAAAAAGCCAAACATTGTTGTATGCACCTGTAACCTCAGCGTGCTAAGAGGGAGGGCAGAGACAGTAGGATCCCTAGGAGTCACTGCTCAATCAATGAAGCTCTACACTCAGTGAAAGCCTGTCTCAAAAATAAGACGTAGAAACAAGAAAGGCACTCAATGTTGACCTCTGGCTTCTACATGCATGTGCAGCTGCACATATGTACAACACACACACACACACACACACACACACACACACACACACACACACACATCCTTCTGGAGCTGGAAAGAGGGTCAGCAGTTTAGAGTACTTGGGAACCTGATTTGGTTCCCAGCACCTACATGGCAGCTCACAACTGTCCTTAGTTCCAGCTCCAGAGGATCTGACGACCTCTTTCTGCCTCTGAGGGCACCAGGCACACACAGTGTACTTAAATACAGTGTACTTGCATACATGCAGGCCAAAGATTCATGCACATTTAAAAGAAAAATAAGAGAATACTTAGCTCTTTCTCCATAACCTGTCCACCTACTTTGAGATATGCTGAATCCAGGTTATCTTTGCTCATAGTTATGAGACACATTGGTAGCGATCGTGCATGCCCAGTTCTTGCCAATAGGTGGCACTATTTGATTTTGAATTCCAAGCTGCACTCCTCAGAGAACAGATGAGCCAGCAATGCAGAGTCATGACTAGGAGGCCCTTTACCTCCAATCTTTTACTTGCAGTGAATTATCCATGTGGGAAGCTGTGGAAGCGGATAGAGAAGAAACGCAAGAACTTCAAAAGGGACGCAGACCCAGAAGATGAACTAGACCAAGATCCAAGGATCATCAACGGAACTCTAACGAAGCAGGGAGACAGCCCTTGGCAGGTGAGGGAGCAGACAGCCTTCCGGGCCCCCTGCTGGCATGAGAGAAGTGTGGCTGTTTGGGGGGTTGGGTCGAAGCTGGTAAGGATAGCAATGGGCTTGTGCTGGGAAAGGCATGTGTCAGAGTTACTGTTGCTATGATGAAACAACATGACCAAAGGAACTTGGAAAGGAAAGAGTTTGTTTGGCTTACATTTCTACATCACAATTCATCATCAAAGGGAATCAGGACAGGGACTCAAGCAGGACAGGGACCTGGAGGCAGAATCTGATGCAGAAGCCATGGAAGGGAGCTGCTTACTGGCTTGCTCTCCGTGCTTGCTCAGCATGCTTTGTTTTGTTTGTTTACTTTGTTTTGTTTTTTCGAGATAAGATTTCTCTGTGTAACAGTTCTGGCTGTTCTGGAACTCACTCTGTAGACAGGTTGGCCTCCTGAGTGTAGGGATTAAAGCTGTACCCCAGAACCACCTGGCTTCAGCCTACCGGGACACCAGCCCACATGTGACACCCCCCCACACACACACACACATTGGGTTGTGCCATCCTCCATCAATCGCAAATTAAGAAGGTGACCTCCATTTGGATCTAATGGAAGCATTTTCTCAATTGTGTTTCCCTCCTTTCAGATAACTAGCTTGTCTCAACTAACTAGCCAGTATAGCATAAATGGGAGCAACCAGAAGGAAGAGCTCCAGTGTTGGAAAAGAGATGGAGAGACAGAGCTCATATGGGTGGGAGCTGAGGCAGGGACTATGTTTCTGGAGAAGGGTCTTGTGTGGGAGAGAGCTGGAAGGGATTGCTAACCCTGAGGGTCCCCAGTTTCAGCATGGAGCAAACATTTAGTTGTTTCTCATTTTCGCCAGGCTCTGAACTCAGGAGTACACTAATAGTTCACAGATTTGAGAAGCTTAGTAACTCTGGAAATAGTTTTTTAGTAGGATGAGAACCAGGATGGCCATCAGAGCAGAGGGAGGCCCGAGAGGTACCCCAAGCAGTCTGAAGGCTCCCCAGATGATGTAAGACCTGGCCCAAACCCCAGCTTGAGAGCACTCTGATACTGGCAGGTGACTGTAGGAGCTGTACAGGCTATGCCAGGGAGATGCCCTGACACAGGCCAACACCAGACAGTGTAACCAGAAGAAAGCACTGGGAAAAGACTTGAAGTCTATGTGTGCCAGTGGGACTGGGAAGCCAGGGGAGTGCTTGAAAACTGCTGAGAGCCATGAGTCCTGCGCTAGGAGTAGTCAGAGGCAGCCTGTGATGTTATTTTCAGGCCATCCTTCTGGACTCCAAGAAGAAGCTGGCCTGCGGAGGGGTGCTCATTCATGCTTCCTGGGTGCTGACGGCGGCCCATTGCATGGAGAACACCAAGAAGCTCACCGTAAGGCTCGGTGAGGGCTGCAGCCAGGCAGGAGCAGCTGGAGGCCTGGGATGGAGCAGGGGAGGCAAGCTTGCTCTCCAGGGTGGTTAACCCTGGCAGTTATATCCTTAGGCTCCACAGAGGATGCTTGGGGGACAGAGGCATCTGTGCTAGCCCCAGCTCACACTGGGACTCCAGGCAGCTGGTGATCATTTCACATCTAGGTCCACATGTTTGTGAGGAGAGTCACACAGCTAGGTCTCCTCACTCCCACTCCTATGGATCCAGCTCTATGTGAGCCTCAGCTCCTGACCATGGTCAGACCCATGACACTGTGTGAACTTCACACAGACTGACAAGGTGGAGCTGTGCAACATTAGTCTGCCTTGCTAACTGCTTCCTTGGGAATCTGAGGGTCCCCAAGTCTAGGCCCTACTGTGTGACAATTTCTGGAGGGGTTTTAGCAGACACTATATCAAAAAGAAGAGCCAAGGAATACTTAGTTGTTAAAATGAAGACTTGAGTTCAATTCCTAGCACCCACATAGAATCCAGACATGGTAGCATACAGCTAACCCTGGTGCTGGACAGGCAGAGGAGAGTCACTGGGGCCTGCTGGTCAGCCAGTCTAGCTGAATCTGTGAGCCTCAACTTCAGTGAGAGGTTCTGACTCAAATATAAGGTGGAAAGCAATTGAGGAAGACACCAATCATTGACCTTTGGCCTCTGTATGCACTCACACACATGCGTCTTCCGTGAATACAAGTACATATATACATGATACATACACAAGTACATAATAAAAGAAAGGGTGTGCTGAGAATGACAAAACTGACACGCTGTACTGCCTTCAGTGTCAACAGTGGCCTCCTGTACTGCCTTCAGTGTCAACAGTGGCCTGTGGCTCTGTTTCCTGCAGCCATCAGCTGGTAGGGAGGATCTGTCTCTTCTCTGGTCCAGAGCATTCTTCCTAGCAGTGCCTGGGACCTTCTGGGGCTTCCCCTTGGATCTTGCTGCCCTGGAGCCAGTCTCTCCAGCAGTGTTGCTCTTTGTTCCCTCCCTCTACAGGAGTCTCTGGCGTCTCTGCTCTTTTGATCTTGTACTGTTCTGTCTGGGAATTCTGAGTTCAGACCAGCCCCTTAGGAACTTATGCCCTAGGGCCCACTACTCATGCTCCTGGCAGGAACACTCACCTTTGCTAAGGATCTGAGGCACAGGGACCCAGTTCAGGGCTTCATGCAGCCGCATAGAAGCTCCCTCAGCCTACTCTGATAGCATCCTTGCCTTGCAGGTGAGTATGATCTGCGACGCAGAGACCACTGGGAATTGGACCTAGACATCAAAGAGGTCCTCATCCACCCCAACTACAGTCGGAGCACGAGTGACAATGACATTGCACTGCTCCGCCTGGCCCAGCCAGCCACTCTCTCTAAGACTATAGTGCCCATTTGCCTGCCGGACAATGGCCTTGCAGAGCGTGAGCTCACTCAGGCTGGCCGGGAGACGGTGGTGACAGGCTGGGGCTATCAAAGTGACAAAGACAAAGATGGCAGGAGAAACCGTACCTCTGTCCTAACCTTCATCCGCATCCCCGTGGCCCCAAGAAATGAATGCATGCAGGTCATGAGCAATGTGGTCTCAGAGAACATGCTGTGTGCAGGCATCCTTGGTGACAGTAGAGATGCCTGTGAAGGTGACAGTGGTGGACCTATGGTGGTCTTCTTTCGGGGCACCTGGTTCCTGGTGGGCCTGGTGAGTTGGGGTGAGGGCTGTGGGCAACTCAACAACTATGGTGTCTACACCAAAGTAAGCCGCTACCTCGAATGGATCCACAGCTACATTGACGACAAGGATGCTGCCCTGAAGACCCAGGGGCTGTAGCACCCTCCCTGCTCATCCTTGGACCTCACTCTTAAAGTGAGGCTGGGCTAGTGAATACTAAGGCAGAGGACATTAAAGGGGCATGCAACAATCATACCCACCTGAGTTCCTGTGTGTCTTTCCATCCTTTTTATGGGCTATTCTGGAGAAAATTAACATTAGGTGAGCATCTACTATATACTAGGTGCTTTATGAGAAGAACCTGAACTCCCAAAGCAGTTCTGTGGATTGAGGGCGGGGTGGGGGTAGGGGAGGATGCAGTAAGACCTGAGGCTGGTATAACTTGGGGGTAGTATTTAATAGACACAGGTTTTTAAAGTGTTATTTCAAGAAACTAGAGCCTTTCTCAGGGCCTCAGAAAGAGCCCATGCTAGTTGCAGGTCAGAAAACCTTACTGGTGGCCTCTGTTACTTAAAGGCTCAGAAGGGCCATGTAGTGGAGCCTGGGATTCAAACCAAGGATGCACTCCCAAGCTCAGCAGCTTCTCTTCTCCACTGCTCCTGGGAGCAGCTGGAGGTGTGGCATGGGGGTTGGCATATGTGTGTGATTATGTGTGTGCATGTACATATGTGTGCTTAGAGGCCAGAGGACAACTCCATGTGTTGTTTCTCAAGCACTATCTTTTTTTTTTGATCCATTGTCTCTAGCTGGCCTGAAATCTATGTAATAGGCTAGGCTGGCTGGCCAGTGAGCCCCACCCCCACCCTCAGAGTTTGAGGCCAGCCTGGTCTACAGAGTGAGTTCCAGGACAGGCTCCAATGCTACAGAAAAACACTGTCTCAAAAAAAAAAAAACAAACAAACAAAAAAAAACTCTGAATTGTTTTTTTTTTTTTGGGATGGGGACATGTGCCATGTCACGTGAGTGGAGGACAGAGGACAAGCAGAGACAGAGGGTCAGTAGCCCACTGAGGAAGGAAGTAGCCAGACTCCCAGAAGGTGCTGCTCAGAATAGCCTGCCAGTCTTGTTGAGGAAGCTGTTTAAGAATGAAGTTATAAGCTGGGTGCAGTAGCAGCACCTGTAGATCCTGCTGCTCAGGAGGCTGAGGCAGGAGGACAGCCTGGGCAACACAGCAAAACACTTTCCCTTAAAAAGAGCAAAAAAAGAAGGAAGAGGTGGAGTGTGAGGAGGAAGGAAAGGGAGGAGAGGAAAGTAGTAAGGCTGGTTGGTTAGTGCTGCCCATCTGGCACTGGTGTAAGATCACCACTGCAGCGTGGGTAACTTCCGGACTCCACATCCCTGAGCAGAACTGTCCCCCTTGCCTAGCAGCCATCCGTTTTAAAGAGCTCCTCCAGACAGATGGGCCTGTGAGCCTGTCCCGGCTCCGGGCTGTAGCTCCTCAGGACAGATGGGACTGTGAGCATTTCCCATTTCAAGTTAGAATGCAGATTGGCTTGATCTTTGCAGACCTGGTGTGGCTTTAAAAATCTATCAGCCGGGCATTGGTGGCACACGCCTTTAATTCCAGCACTCAGGAGGCAGATCTCTGTGAGTTTGAGGCCAGCCTGGTCTACAGAGTGAGTTCCAGGACAGGCTCCAAAGCTACAGAAAAACACTGACTCAAAAAAAAAAAAAAAAAAAAAAAAAACAAAAAAAACAAAACTCTTGAATCGTTTTTTGGGATGGGGGACATGTGCCATGTCACGTGAGTGGAGGTCAGAGGACAACTTTCAATAGTCACTTCTTCCAACATGTGGGTTTGGGGAAATCAAACTCAGGTTGTCACCTTGTCAGCCAATTCCCTTACCTGCTGAGCTACCTCACTGGCCCCAAAAAGGCATAATTGAGACAGGATTTACAGGGGAAAAAAAGCTGAGATAATTAGACAGTAGTCTTGAAATTAGTCCAGCTCTCTATGGTTCTGAACTGGGCAAAACTTTTCTTCTCTGGTTGCAATGGTTTAGTTGTCAATTTGACTGGATTAGGGAATAATCAGTGAGCTGGTATGCTATTCTACTTTTGGCTACTATAATAGAAGGCTTGAGGTAGGATAACTTTATTAAGAACAGATGTTTTTGTTACCTCACCATTGGTTTGGCCTCTTGGAAAGGCCTGAAAACAGCTGATCATGGCGACACCATAAGGAGACTTTGTACTGAGTCACAGAGTTGACAAGAAGGCATACAGCAGTTTGGGGGAAGGACTCATAACAGCTTGCTTTGTGAGAGTTTAGGAGATTGAGACAGAAAAATCACTGCCTTCCAAGGGTGATGATTACAGAAGCCTAAGGACCTCCCCCTGGGATTCATCTCTTAAAGATGCCACATCATCTCCCTGCTCTGGCCAGCTTCCAGCACATGGGGTTCATGCCATATCCAAACTGTAGAAGCTGGGTGTGCCTGCTGGAGGACACTGGCAGGTGTATGAGTCCATGGGCTGAGGGGGATGATCTGTGTCACCTGTGTTGTTCCACCCAACTAGCCCAGGTCAAACTAAGAGGGGAGGGAAGGTCTCTCTCCCTCCCCCTCTCTCTCTCCTGTTGCTGGGACATTGTATTGAGTTCTCTAGGGTAATAAGCTTAGAGAATGACTCTATATCCTCAAAGGGGATTTGTAAGATTGTTTACACTGCAGGGGCTTTGTAATCCAGCAATGGTCATCTACACACGGAAGAGGCTGAGAACCTGGGAGCTGTTGAGTGCACAAGTGTTATCCACGTTGGAAGGCTAGAGACAAGTTTCCTTCCTCCTCCTGTGATTATGACCTGGTGAGTTTTATTAGGATTGCTGATAGGAACATGGACACCTCACCAGTCTATCCCACTGAAGAAAATGTCTCTCTCCACCAGCAACCACTAACTGCCTGTGGATCCTCAAGGAGGGGAGAGTTAGTTTCATTATTTTACATGTGGAAATCCAGTTTTCCAAGTTCCATATGTTGAAGAGGTCTTTTTGCCAGTCTGTACACTGGACATGCTTGCCTACAAGTGTGTGGCTAAGCTGTGTGGATTTATTTCTGGGTCCTTTATATCCCATCCCATTGGTGAGTGTACTTTTTCCCCTTCCCCCTCCTTTTTATCTTTCTTTCCTTTCTTCTGCCTTCCCTCCCCCTCTCTCCTTCCCTTCCTTCTTTCTTTGTGCACAGAAAGATGTCCAAAGCACATACTGGCAAATACATGGATTTGGGAAAACTCAATTTCCTAAATGTAAGGGAAAGGGCCAACCAAAGAAACACACCCTGAACAGAGCCAAAGAAACACACTTTGTCCCTAGAATCAGAGCCAGTGAAAGAAATACACCCTGGTCCTAAAATTAGAGCCAAAAAGGACCAGTGAAAGAAATACTTTAGCCCTGAAACCAGAGCCAAATCTGACCCTAAACCTGTGCAGAAAACCAACCAATCCCTGAGCACAAGGTCTAGCCAGTCTGAGCTCAAGGACTGAAATCTGACCAATCCCCACCCTGAAAATCTCCCTAGAAAACTCTACCCCCTAAGAAGCCCTATATAAACCGTGTCTGTTCAGCTTGTGGCTGTTCGGCCTCCCTGGCTGTCCTCTGCCACCCTGGCAGGTGCTTTTTACTTTTTTTCTACTTAGTGTGAAAAGGGCTGCTTAAGTGTCCTACTGTACAGCACAGTTTCTTAAGGGACCTGTATTCCCCCTCACCTTTTTCAGGCCCTACATGAAAGTATGGGCCCACCTTAGGAGGCCAAAACATAGTGGGTTTTCTTTGTTTATATTGTTTTTTACACTTTGGGGGCCCACCATCCTGCTCCCAAATAAATACTTTTTACTTATGAATGCCCAGTCTTAGCTTGGCATTATTTCTAGCCATATTTTCTTAAATTATCCCATTTTTAAAACTATCTCATTCACTTTTTTGCCTTGGGGCTTTTTCCTTTCTCCACTCTATATACCTCTCTCCTTCTCACAATGCAGCTGGCCGTGTGGCTGGGTGGCTGGCCCCTGGCATCCCCCTTTTCTCACATCTCCCTCTTCTCCCTCGCCTAGAGTTCTCCATTTATTCTCTCTGCCTAGCAGCTCCACCCATTTCTTTCTCTTGCCTAGCTATTGACCATTTAGCTCTTTATTACATCAATAAGGTGTTATAGGCAGGCAGAGTAACACAGCTTCAGAGAGTTAAATAAATGCAGCATAAGAGAATGCAACACATCTTTGCATCATGAAACAAATATTTCACAGCATGAACAAATATTAAACTAATACTCCATAACAGGAAGCAGCCTGCTCATTCTCCCTGGGCTACAGCTTCCCAGTGGAGTTGACATCCAGGCTTCTGCCTGATCCTTTCCATGGCTTTGCACCATCTGCCCAAAGGGGTCTCCTGCTGCCTCTTTCACCTTTTTCTGAAGCTTGAACTTAAGAATTTGATCTCCTTTTCCTCATGTATCATTGACATTGCTGAAAAGAACAAGATTGTGCAGCGACAGGAATGTCTGGTCAGCCACAGCCATGGGCTATTTCAGAAACCACAGTTGATATTTGCCCTAACTGCTTTTGAAACAGTCCACTGATCTACTGAAGATGAAAGTACAAACCTGTGTGTTTATCTGGAAGCTCTGTTCATAGAGTAATAAATGCACTTGTCCTCCCAGTAGCAAATGACCTACTCACCATGCTAAGTAGCTAATGCATTAGATTTGATGAAAGATAAGACCTTGAGAAAACTCAACTTTGTTATAGGAGTTGTCAATTTGTAGTATGATGTATATAGCTGGAAGTGTCCAGGAACAGGTTCTGAAAAGGCTGGACTTAAACTATGATACAGGGATATGTTGGTTTCTAGAACTCAAGATGCTCTCATTTATAAATATTCTGTGTAACGATCCCTGGCTACCATTCCAAAGGAGAAAAGAAATCCAAGTTACATGAACTGAAGCAGCAAGCAACAATCAATGCACATTTCTGGCTGGAATGTTTTTTTTTTTTTTTACCCTTTTCCTGATGTTTATTCATTTGTGAAAGGAATAAAATGGTACAAAGAGCACATTCTCTGATTTTTCTAACTTTTGGCTCATTGTGAACAAAGTGGCTTTTCCATGGACTTAACTTGTTGTTATCGAGGCATGGTGATGCACATCTTTAATTGCAACACTAGTAGGCAGAGGCAGGTGAATCTCTGTGAGTTTGAGGCCAGCCTGGTCTACAGAGAGAGTTCTAGGCTTGTTAAGGTTACATAGTGAGGTGCAGTCACAAAACAACTGAACATGGAACAATCATCAGTGAAACCTTCACTATTTTATTAGACTGGAGGCAGCTTAAAGACTCAGGAAGCAGAAAATCAATGAGAGAGACTGACTCAACAAACTGGACTGGTCATATCAAACATCAGTGGGCAGGCACAGTGGTAAAGGAGTGTCTGCCAAAGGGGCAAGGGATACTTTGGGTTTATGTCGGAGATTTGGTAAATACAACTGCTGCGGTTACACACAAGCCTGCAGTTTCTCCCTCTTGGAGTTGTTTGTCCAAATATTTGTCTTTATAAACTGCCTTGCCCCAGTTATCAGGATGTGGGTCATAGTGGGTGACTGAGTTTGGCAATGGCAGTGATGGGTAAGGGGCTGTGGAGTTTAAATATAGGGCATTGGACAGGCACAGTTTGTTCAAGGTTTATTCTCTAGTTACATAGAACAAACTGCCATATTTTTGCTTACTAAGCAGCAGCATATTTAATTCTGTTGTTTCGTTTTTACTTTTCAAAGAATTATTTCATTTTGTATGGCGTGTTTTGCCTGCATGTTTATATGTACACCATGACTGTGCCTAGTGCCTATAGAGGTCAGAAGAGGGCATTAGCTCACTTGGCACTGGAGTTGTGGATGGTTGTGATCTAGCATGTGGGTTCTGGGAACTGAACCCTTGTTCTGCAAGAGCAACAAGTGCCATTAATGGCTGAGCCATTTCTCCAGCCCCAAGTAGGAAATTTGTTTAACAGAATTTTCCATTCAAAAATGTTTACAGGGCAGCAAGATGACTCAGCAGGTAAGAACAATTGCTGCATGGGCCTGGCAACAAAATCCCCATGCCTGTGGCCCATGTGAAACAGACAGATGGAATAGTATGCATCTATAATTCCAACACTGCCATTTTAAGAAAGAACTTTCTGGAAGCTTGTGGGCCAGCTAGCCTGTATTATACAGCATGGAAGAACAACAAGAGTGACCCTGCCTCAAAACAAAGAGAAACAATGCTAACTCCCGAAAGTTGTGCCCGATCTCCATATACATACCATGGTATACAAATGTCCACTTATACATATATATCATAAACATACACATACAGAATAATAAAACAATTTAAAAATGTTTGCTTATATTAAAGTAGAATAAAGTAGGAAAGACCAACTATTATTAGATACTGGTTTATTGATTTATTTAGTGATTTACTTAAAGCACTGTTTGTACCGCCTATTTGCCAAGCATGACTTCATTGCTACCTCGAACAGAATGACTGGGAGAAAGAGCTGAAAGGCCACTGTCCTTAACAACCTGGTGACTGCCTCACATATTTCTGTAAAATTATCTCACCTGATGGTTTGAGTATAAAATGAGAATACAAACTGGCCACAGTACTGAAGGCTTCCAGGAGCTGTCCTGCCTTTGGATCACTAGTCAGATCTCTCTTCCACTCACATTGGTACTAGAATGCTTATTCCAAAATGATTTTGGCAACAGTATGACTTTACATGATACTAGGGCCATTTATGGAACAGCATGGGTTGAGGTTTAAGTATGAAGCAATATGCTACTGGGAGTGGAAAGTGCATTTATTACTCTATGAACAAAGCTTCCAGATAAACACACAGGTTTGTACTTTCATCTTCAGAAGATTGGTGGACTGTTTCAAAAGCAGTTTGGGCAAATATTAACGGTGGTTTCTGAAACAGCTCATGACTGTGGCTGACCAGACATTCCTGTCACTGCACAATCTTGTTCTTTTCAGCAATATCAATGATATACGAGGGAAAGGAGATAAAATTCTTAAGTTCAAGCTTAGACTGGTCAAAATAAGAATAAGTTGTTATCTGCTCAGCCATAATGAGACATCCATATCACACCCTCCAATGCTCGGGGAACAACAGAAGGGGAAGAAAGAACCTGAGAGCTGGAGGAAGCTGTGGAATGTTGTAGAATACTTTCTTCCAGGCATGACATGGATGTTGCCTTTCTTTTGGCTATTTGAGACAAAGTTTCTCTGGTTGTTCTGGAACTTTCTCTGTTGACCAGGCTGGCCTTAAACTCAAGACATCTGCCTGCCTCTGTGGTGGGATTAAAAGCATGAACCACAATATACCAAAATCTGATCAAATGGAGGGAGGGGCTCACAAGGCCCCAGCCCTAATGAAGGATCTGCGAAATAATCTGTTAACCTCTAATGAAGGTAGTTAACTGTTGCTGGGAGAGGAAAGACATTTTCTTCAGTGGTGTAGCCACTGGTAAGGTGCCAATGCTCCTGTATAATCCCTTACCCAAACTGACAAGATACCCTAACTCATTAGGTCGCCCCCCTAGGAAAAGTAGAACTAGTTGGGAAGATGGATGGGTCAGTGGGAAGGGGTGGCTGTCTTCCTTAGTTTTTATTGTCAACCTGACACAACCTAGAGACAGCTGGGAAGAGGGATCAATTGAAGAATTCTTGATCAGATTGGCCTATGGTCATGTTTTGATTGGATATGGGGGGTGGGCTGCTTACTGTGTATGCTATTTAGCTGGAAGCTCTGCTTCAGTCCCTGCCTCTCCAAATCCCACTCCTCAGAAAGCCCAAGGGGCAGCTCCTTCCCCTGAGATGTTCAAGACCAAGCCAACAGGATATTTAAGTCCAACCCCAGATCTGTCACAGGATTTCTCCTCCTCCCACTTCCAAGAGTCACCTGGGAGTGTTTTGTTTTGCTCTGTTTATTAAACCTGGTCTTATAAATTCAGCTGGATATGGTTAATTGCATTGGCAGAAAAACCCACAACTGGGGATTTTCAAAATACTTATCACACACACCTGGGCTGGTGGGCCTAGGTTAAGAAAGCTAGCTGAGCAAACCAGTGAGCCAACTACTAAGCAGATTCCTTCATGGTTTCTGCTTCAGCTCCTATCCTGATTTTCCAGGGATGGACTGCAACTCAGAACTCTTTCTTCCCTCCAAATGCCTTGGGCATGGTATTAGTCACAATAGAATGAAACTAGAAGGGTAGGCGAGTAAAAAGGATAAAGGAAGGAGGTGAATATGATCAAATACATTGTATACATATATGAAATGTTGTAATGAAACCAATTATGTATAACTAATATATACCAATAAAAGACCAAGTGCTTTCTTCTTCCATGTCCTTTTGTGTGGGCTGTCACCTAAAAGTGTGGTTCAGACATGGGGTGGGTCTTCTCCAATGAATAATCCAATCAAGAAAAGTCTCTCACAGGTGTACCCAGCTGCTTGGGTTTTAACCAGTTCTGGATGTAGTCAAGTTGATAGCCAGATTAAAAAAAAAAAATCATGATACCAGAGGCCACTGTGCCAAGGGCCTTCCTCCGCACCGCCCCCCCCCACACTTTGGTAAGTCATTACCTTCCCTTTAAATTACAGAAAGTGTAAATACCTCACAGAGCACAGGCTACTCCATTTCCTAACTAAAACGCCCAGCATTCCATAAAATGATCTGGATGTCCATACATCCAAGCTTGCCAAACTTCAGCTAGTTGCCATTGCATCTGACTTTTGTTGTCAGTTTGGATGTTTTTGTTTGTCTGTTTGTTTTTTTGGTTTTTTTTTTTTTTTTTTTTTGAATGAAGATCTGGCCCAGGAATTGTGATGCTGGGCACATACTCTACCACTGACTGAGCCATCTTCTATCTTTCTTTCTATAGGCATTTAACTTTGAAAGACTAAAATAACCTCACCTCACTTTTTTTTTTTTTAAACCCATATCCGGCTTTTCTCTTAAGTCCCTACCTGTGTTTACCTAAAGAGAAAGTCAACTTGACATGAAGTAAGCCAAGTCTGCTTCTGCAGACTACCATTGTTTAGCATTGAGTATCTCGTGTTTCAGCTATAATGCTTCTCCAGCTATTCCCTCTACCCTACTCAGCAGAATAATATTTACTCTGGCCCATTTCTAAGACTTAGAAAAATCTTTTAAGTGTTATAGGACACAGATGTTCTTGCTAACAAACTTTGACTGTTAAAACAGCAAATTTATACAAGCATGGACATTAGTTTCAATAGTTTCTATATTTTAAGAGAGATGTAGCTGGAAAGATAGCACAGTTTAAATTGTTTGCATTTCCCAGAAGGCCACATTAAGAAAGCCAGACACAGTAGTGTGCACTTGTAATCACACTGCTGAGGAAATGGAGATAGGCAGATCCCTAGAGCTTTCTGGTCAACCACCCTAGCCTAACTGGTGAGCTCCAGGTCCCACGTAGATGTAAGACTACCAAAGACACTCATTCCCTTCTTCATTTGCAATGGTGCCATGGTCCTGCTCTGCCTATGGCAGGGAATGCTCTGAAACAAACCTGTTCTTCCCCCACTGCCTTTCTATTGGAAACTGGATGTGAAACCGGTTCCTGAATTTGAACACTTGGTCCCCAGCTGATGGCAGTTTAGCAAGGTTGTATAACTTCAGGAGGTGGACCCTTCCTTGAGGTTTTATGTTTTCACCCTGCATTCCGTTCAAGTTGTTTCTTGACTGTAGATGCATTGTGACCAGATCAGGATCTGTAAACAAATCTTTCCTTGTCAGGTATGTTGTCATAGGAACAAGAGAAGTTAACTAATTACTTCCACTTGTTGACCACAGAGGGAAGGACAAGGACGCCACTGTCTGTCTAACTTCAGCCTAAGTCCTGCCTGGTGCCAAATGGAGATACTTTCTTTGTGGACATGGGTGGATAGAAAAATACAACCCAAATCCTTACCAACAGCGACAGACTCTGGCAGGGGCAACAGTACGGACCTGGATTGGGTCTCACCTAATACATGGTCCCTGACATATGCTTGTGTTGAGAAGGACACTAAGCTAGAATAGGTGTATATCTGAGTTTCCAATTAGATTGCAAAAGTAAGATCATTTAGCTGTGACTTCATACTTGATATGGAAGCCACTAGGAAATGGAAAAATAACAGTCAAATGAAACAGATAAGCCCCCTTAACTAAAGTAACTTCTAACCCTGCCATTGGCTCAGATGTTAATACTAATGGAGAGAGGCCTCATGCCTTCAGAACTTACTTTGTGTATGTAGGTTGTTTGTATGTGTGGTCTATGTATGAGTTAGGGTGTGTGCAAATGCACAGAGAGACCAAAGGATGGTGTTCCTCAGGTACTCTTGACCCTGTTTTGAGACAAGGTCTCTCACTAATTCTGGCTGGCCAGTGAGCCCTAGATCTTCCTGCCATTGCCTACCCAGTGTTAGGTTTACAGACATATACAACTGTATTACTTTACTTAAAAATAAACTTAACTCTTTAGTTTCGTGTGTGTGTGTGTGTATGTGTGTGTGTGCGCGTGCGCACGTACACATGTGGAAGTAGAAGGATGATAATTCATGGATGTTGGTTCTCTCTTTCCACAATGTGAATACCTTAGTTTGTCAGGCCTGGTAGAAAGCACCTTCACCTGCAGAGCCATCTTGAAGGTCTAGCCAAATTTTTATATGGGTGTAGAATCCACGCTAAAGAATCAATCCAAAATCTAAAATTATGTCTTCAAGTGTTTTTGCCAAGTATTTCATAAACTAAGTCATATACTATATGAATTCCCAATCCCTAGTGTGATGATATATTGTTTATAATCTAATAAGGCTTACCTGAAGATGAAAATGCCCATAGAAGCTGGGCAGTGGTGTCACACACTTTAGTCCCAGAACTCAGGAAGCAGAGGCAGAAGGATCTCTGTGAGTTCAAGGCCACCCAGGGCTACATGAGAGTGAATCAGTCTAAAAGAGAAACAGAGCTCACACCTTTAATTCCAGCAGTAAAGAGGTAGGTAAGATAGGAGCAGGGCATTCAGTATTCAGTCTTGGGCAATTACTGTCCAGCCATGATCGCTCCAGCCCTGGTAGAAGTAAGAGCTCTCTGGTAGCTTAGCTGCTTTGCTTTTCTAATCTTTAGTGGCTTTATTAGATCATAAACATTATATTACCAAACTCTAGATAACAAAAAGCTAAGAAAATGCCAAAAACACACATGAAAGTTTTAAATAAATCTGACCATTATATTCACAAAGCATATGAATATAACTTAATACCAGTCTAAAGCTCTCTTGCTTAGGACTAATAAGGAACATATGCCCAGCCTTTTGCCTTTTCCTGGGCAGTAACTGAAACAGATTCCAAGAAGGTGTTCTTCAGTTTCTGTGACTCTACCCAGAGCTCCAGCCTTCTAGTACAGACCAGTACTGGGCAGCTCTTTGCTCAGTAAGACACAGAACCTTCATGCTGGCCTCACTCTTCATCTCCTGCTCCCATGTGGCCTCCCACAAGCTGACTTCTAGTTAAAAGACAACTGTCACCCAGCTCACCGAAGCCCAGTCTCTTGCCTCTTCAACTCTATCAGCCACAGGTCTGCTTCATTCCTGTCATCTTTCCTCCCTTCTCACAGATACTATGCTAATCAAGGATCCCTTAACTATTCAGTTGCTCTCCTGTTTTATTCACCAAGGCAGAGATTCAGTCAAGCAGTCTATTACAATGATTTAGTCCATCCTCTGCTTCAATCATGGAATGTGTTCTATACAACAAAGCACACCTAAAAGCCAAATACGACAATCAGAGCAAGTTAAAAGAAAAGCAATCAGGAGGCATTTTTATGAAGTACAGAAATTGCTCAGCAATTGAAGTATGTAGCATGATAAATAAAAGACCCAGAGATCAGAAAAGCAAAGTTGCCAGTCACTAGCTCTTACCAAAGGGGTGATCCTCAAACTGCTCCCAAGATTCACTCAGACTGCTATGTTCTCCTCAACGTGGCTAGAAACCAACTCTCAGACTGAATGCCAGCTCTTGAGACTCTGCTCCTGTCTTACATGCCTCCCTAATGCTGAGATCACACAGATTAAACTTTGAGTGAGATGTTTCTTTTAGAACTGGATCAGTTTTGTGTAGTCAGTGTGGCCTTGAACTAACAGAGATCTGTCTACCTCTCAATCCTGAGTCCTGGGATTAAAGGTGTATATCACCACTGCCCGATCTCTATAGTTTGAGGCTGGCTATGCTTTCTGAATTCTCAGGCAAGCTTTAGTAAATCAAAATAATATATCACCACAAAAGCATTTGCACCTAAGTGTGAGGATCCACAGAATACCAGTCTCAAGAAGGTGGTGACAGGATTCTCAAAGTAAGCTACCCAGTGAGACTAGCTCTACTGGCAAGCTCTTTGCTTCAGAGAATAAAATAGCAGAGCAACTGAAGAAAATTCTTGACATTAATTTTGGGCCTACATCTCTCCCCCCTACTACAACAGATCAAAGTAAGGACATCATCCAAGTTCAACTTGGTGAACCGGTGAGTTCATTGAGATTACTTACAGGAGTATGGGGTTGTGGGGTTACTTAAAGAAACATGGATTTAAAAGCAGAATGAGCTAGAACCAGAAAGATCCATGTTTGAATTTCAGATCCACCAAGTTTGAGTTCTATGAATGCTAGGCTTTTCTGAATCAGCTTCGTTATCCCCCAAAGCTACATCAGTACTTAAGCTATAAAACTTAAGCATTAATGATATTATATTCAGTTGCTTAACAAGGAGATGACATTAAGTATGTGGCAGCAAGTCATAATTACCTTCATCTTCCACAAAGCTCTCCTGGATCTCTAGTCATATATCTATAAAGCCCACTACCCTACATTTTAAGCTAGCTTTGCTTATCAACCTTTCCCTTAAAGCATGTCTTTATTTAGGTCTTATTGATCTTTAATTCTCTGGTATTTGGTAATGTCTCATAACTAGTAGGGCTCAGTGTTGGGTAAACTAATTAGTGAATGAAATATCAAAAGACTGTTCACTAATAATGTTTATTGAGTGTGCAGTGGGTAAAGTTCTGGTGGTGAAAAGCAGATGGAGCTACTGCCCTCATGGGAATTCCTCAATGCTGCAAAATGCTTTGCAGAAAATAGATTAAGGGGTAACAAAATAAGGGAAGGCCACACAGGAAAGGTGACATTTGAACAGAGACTTGGAAGAAGCAAGGTGCATGGGTGTCTGAGAATGCAAGGATGGGTGCTGGGTACAAAATAGCAATGACTAAGAATGATCTTGCAGTAAAAGCCAAGGAATGTAAAGTTTGAATAATCAAAGTGACTGCACTTTCTACTCCATGTTAAGATCCATGCTACAACTGGGATGCTGGTGGCTCAGGCCTTTAATCCCAGCACTCAAGAGGCAGGTGGATCTCTGTGAGTTCAAGGCCAGCCTGGTCTACAGATTGAGTTCCAAGACAGCCAGAGCTACACAGAAAAACCTTGTCTTGAAAAAAACAAAACAAACAAAAAAGTAAAATGAGCCAGATGTGCTTGCATATATCTTTTAAAAATGGGGCTGGAAAGATGGCTACTGCCTGTAACTCCGGGATCCAACACCCTCATACAGACTTGCAGGTAGGTAAAACATCCAGACACATAAAACCAAACCAAACCAAACCAACCAAACAAAAAAGATCCATGTTACACTTTCTACTCCATCTAGAAAAGATCCAGTTTCTAAGGTGGCCAAGGGAACTGGAATCAGGAAGGCTCTAGAATCAGACTTTGGTCTAAATGCTTGCTCTGCAACTCCCTAAATAGGTGGAGCAGTGGTGTCTTCATGCCATTTTCCTCATCTGTAAAGAGGAACAGTATCTTACTGAATTAAGATAAATTTCTGTTCTAGTTTTGTTTCTGGGACAAAGTGCCCTGACACAAAGCAACTTAGGGGGAGAAAGGGCTTATTGTAACTCACTCTTCCAGGTTCCAGTCCATCACTGTGAGGTCAAGATCAAAGAGAATGAAAGCACACATGCCTCTTGTGCCCTGCTGGCTGTCATTACCCTTAAGTTACCTCACCCCACAACGGACAGGCTTTCCCACCTCAATTAGTATAATCAAGACAATGTTCCAGAGACATGCCACAGTCCAACCTGATCTAGACAAGTCCTCAAGGAGCCCCTCCCAGGTGAGTCTAGACTGTCACGTTGATAATTAAAACTGACCACCATAGTGTCAAATGTTACACAGTAGTTCAGCTCAAAAAACTGAATTAAGAAAGTTAGTTGGAACCAGATGTAGTGGTGCATGACTTTAGTTCCAGCACTCAGGAGGCAGAAGCAGGAGTTCTGAGTTTGAGGCCAGCATGGTCTATACAGTGAGTTCCACAGCAGCCAGGAGCTCACTCTTCTGGCCTGGCCTTGCTTCTTCCCTGACTTGAGTTTCCAAAGAGGCTTGGAATAGTTGTGCATGACTATACTGCACCAGTGCACACTGACCTACTAGTCTCTGATGGTCTTAATACAGAACTTGTCTGGGGAAACTCACTCTATTTCTCTTATTTCTAGTCAAAACCCTTCATACTGTTCATAAAATGTGCACTAAAGAGAATAGAAATCATGCATTCTGCACTCCAAGGGCAGGTGATTATCCCTCTCTGACGCTCCAACCATGAGTACTAAAAACCTCACATGGTAACTGCCAATTGATGTCTCTATGTGTTAACCGATGTGATAAAACACTATGACCAAAGCAAGAGTTTATTTGAGGCTTGCTTACAGCTCTAGAGGATTAGGATCCACAATGGTAGAGTGAAGGTAGCAGGTGGCAGGCAGGAGCAGCAGCTGAGAGCTCACATCTTGATCTGCAAGCAGGAAACAAGAGAGTGCTAATTCAAAATGGCATCAATCTTTTGAAACCTCAAAGCCCACCCCAGTGCTATACTTCTTCCAGGAAGGCCACAATTCCTATCCTTCCAGAGACAGCCACTAACTGTGGATCAAATGCTATCAACTTATGGGGGAGATCTCATCCAAACCACATTTCACTCCCTGGTACACATAGGCTTATGGCCATATCATAATGTAAAATACATTTAGTCAAACTTCAAAAGTCCCCACAGTCTTCCAGTCTCAACACACTTTTAAAAGTCCAAAGCTTCTGAGAGACTCAAGGCAATCTTTTAATTAGAACCCCCTGTAAAATCAAAAGCAATATTATATACTTCCAACATATAATGGCACAGAATATATATTACCATTCCAAAACTGAGGAATAAGAGCCATAGTGAGGAAGTATTGCATCACAGTGAGGCAAAAACACAGCATGGCAAACCTCCAAATCCTGTAGCTCCATGTCTGATGTCAAAGGGCTTAAATAGCCCTCCCCCCCCTTGGCTTTGCTGCCTGTGAGACAGATCTCTCTTTGAGGGTGGGTTCCATTTTTTGTACAAAGCTCTTCTTGGCAGATCCCACGGCTCTGGCACCTCTAATATTTTGTGGTTGTCAGTGCAACTCAGAGTTTATTTCCACATGCCTGGCTCCAGTGGCTCTCAACTATGGAAGAAGATTCTACACCTTCA